>NW_010255779.1:0-50455 GCF_000690775.1 Eurypyga helias | reverse complement strand
GGTGTCCCTAAGAACCTTCCCTTTAGTTTCAGGCCCACTGCTTGTTACCAAAACCTGTGTTTCCAGGCCCACTGCCCGTTACCAAAACCCAATATTTTCAGGCCCACCGCCTGTTACCAAAACCCAATATTTTCAGGCCCACTGCCTGATTTCCAGGCCCACCGCCTGTTTACTTACCCTTTTCCCTCTGGTGACCTCTCACGGACCCCCCTGGTCCGTTACTCGTCTGTCTCCGAACAGTCACGGGTACCCAAACAGTCACAGGTACCCAATCATTTCTCCAGGACCAGCGGACGTCGGAAGGGAGCTGATCACCCAAATATCGGTGAGGCACACCGTCAGCCCTGTCCATCGCCCACCATCCCTGGAAGGTGGAAGGATCCTGGACAAGCCCCCATTTGTACGGTAAATCACGCTGCCAGGAGTTGGTGTTCACAAAGGAGACAGAGGAGTCGTGTAAAAAAATAATATATATAACTTTATTCAAATAAAGGGAGAGTCCACGGGACATATTCCTGAGGGGTCTCTCAACCTACAGAGGGACGCAGCCCCCTTTTATTGTACTTTTCACAGCTACCCTCCTCATTTCCCCATTGGCTGAGGTACTCTGAGTGCACAGACTTCCCGATCTGCCTTAGACTTTCAAGACAAAAATGTTCTTTTGGCATAATCAAGATGTTCATTTTTTTTTTAGATATTCCACATATTCAGGTAGTTAATACATTTAACACATTGGAGGGGGGGATAAGTTATTCAAGTAATTTACATATTCAAGAGACCACGTAGTTTCGATATTCTTTCTTTCTTAAGTCTGAGTTCACACAGGTTGCTTTTGTTCCTTGTCCTGAGCCTGGGTATGCACAGGCTTCTTCTGTAAAGAGACAAAACTGGTGTTCCTCTCATGTATGTCGCTAACTTTTGCTCCTGTATTGTTAAAGCATGAAGCAGCCCCATATGTGAGGCTGCCCAGCATCCTTGCTCAAATGGCAGAAGACATTCCCCAGCTGTGACACTCCAATAATTAATAACTGGGAACCTGCGTCTGCTTGAGGAGACTGTACTGATGACATCTTTATCAGATATTTGGAGCTGAAATGAATTGCTGCATGTGTGCACAGTGCTATTTTCTGCGGTATTTGAACAGATTGATGCTAATTGTTTATCTCAGAGGGTGCTTTGCTCACTGATGGCTCAGACTTGAGGCCTGGATGTGTAGGGAGATCTTTTGCTCTAGAAGACTTTCCTTCCCCTGGCTGTGCTTGGGAAACATGATTCCTTGTTCCTTCATTATGGAAGGAGGATTTCCACTCTGGATGGCTATAGTTTATGGAAAGGCTCAGTACAACTACTGCCAAAATCCACGGGACCTTCCTGTTGGCAACGGAGAGGACCTGCACTCATGCGTGGTTGCTTTCTTTCTCCTGTGTCAGGTCTGTGGTATCTCACACCATTGGACCATTGGAAACTGCCTTTTTCTTATGGGCAGAAAACACTGGCTGCAGACCTACTGCCTTCTGAAGGTTGGGAGATAAGGGGATCGATAAATTCCTGTTTGTAAGCCCTGTGTATACATGGGTGTCCTTTGTTCACTCTATCCTTGTTGGAAGAGCGCATCTGCT
Source organism: Eurypyga helias (assembly GCF_000690775.1). Lineage (NCBI taxonomy): Eukaryota > Metazoa > Chordata > Aves > Eurypygiformes > Eurypygidae > Eurypyga > Eurypyga helias. Next base: position 48,836 of record NW_010255779.1, on the reverse strand, counting down.
GTTCACCAGCACTCAGTGGTGGTTACACCCCTTGGATCACACTTCATTTGTGAATGTATTAACGGAACTCTTTAACAACAATGAACTTTAAATAACAAGTGGTAAGTGGTGAATGGAGCCTCCATCTGTTCTCACCCGCAATGTGCAAAGTCTACCAAAGTCAATGGACTTCTTTCCACTGAATTCAATGGGCCTTTTGCCAAAATCTGTGTGAACAAAATGATGCTTGTGCATATATTTATGAAGGGTGAGGAGGGGGATGTGTGCAAATCGAGCATCCACTAAACACCCATGAAAATGCTTCTAACACAATTTAGTGAATCCTAGAAATCACCTGTCTGAAGGCTTTATATCTTCTTGTTGCAGGGAGAGGAACTCAATAGCCCTGGGGCAATACCTGTGCACCATCAGAATAGGGTCATGTCAGAAAGCAATGGCATTGCAAAAAGAACAGCTTACTGGATACAGAAGTGGATTTTGAAGACTTCAGTGCTGTACCTGTGACTAATCTGATTTGCTCTGGGATTTTTTTTACTGCAGACAATTGAATGCAGTCACAGTTTTTATTTAGTTATGAAAAATCCAGTGTTGTGACTCCTACAGAGGAAAATGAGGCTTGGGGAAGAATTCTGTGTAACTGTGTGTAATGTGCATTGCTTTTAAGTCATTAGTTTCTCCTAAAGGGCCCTTGAGCTGTTGAAATGACCCACAGGGAGTCAGCATATAATGAGCCCAATTATGGATGACTTCAACTCCTGCTGGAAGGGCATGCATTCTCTGTTACCCTTCCAGATACCCACTTGGACATGCTGAGTTGACACAGCCAGTTGGAGAGAAAAAGCAAAGAGTTAATCTGGATTTGTTCTGACATAACCACCCAGTATTAGTCCTCAAATGGTGTTCTGATATGTCTAAAACATAACCCCCGGACTGTATCTCCTACTTGAGCTCTAGCAACCCTCCATTATAGGAACTGGAGTTCAAAATAGTAGGAGACAGAGAAGGAGGAAGGTCAAGTGTCCTGAAGCACGTAGACGGAAGTCCTGACGGCATCACAGATCTCCCACAGTAGAGCTGAGAGTTGGGTAGGGACAAAGGCCCTTGAAAGACATTGCCTATACATACCTGACTCCTGGCCTTTTCACAGAAGCTATCAGTGTGAAACAGCTTCTTTTTTTTTTAAATTTGCTTGCAATCCTGATCCCTCTGCTTCCCTTTGCATTTGTCCCTGAGGCTCAAATGACAATGATAAAGTTCTCCTTTACATCTGCTGCCCCTAAGGTATTTCTGTTCGTCTCAGCTTCCCTTTCCAAGGTATGTGTGTGGTGAGAAGGGACATACCCAAAAGGAGCTCAAGGGCTCCTAGATCTGCATGCCACTGCCTTCCGGCCCCCTCAAAGTCACAATAGTCAGCACTTAGCCCTCCTGCAATGGCCCTCCCCATTGTCTGGGCAGTTGGCCACCCAGTTACTCCTCCTCAGAGAGTGCATTTCACTCAGCAACAAAGGGGAAAAAAAAATTTCCTTGAAGTTATAAAATACTGTTGAAAGCTACAAGAATGGGGATGGATGAAAAGGTTTTTAACTCCACCTTATAATTTCAGGTTGATGATGTTTCCCTAAGCAAGCACCAATGAGGTTCACCTGCTGTCCCAACACATCTCCCTGCAGCTCTTGGAGGGATACAGATGTGGTTACTATGGGGTTTAATTTGTTACTAATTTGCTTGTGTCTGGAATTGCTGAATTGTGCGTTGTAACTTTCCAAGATCTTGGGCAGAAACCAATCAAATTGGTGGACTGGGAAAAGAGTTGAGCGGAACAACTCACTCCTGCTGCGCGGTGCTGCAGAGGTCAGCGATGGATGCAGGCATGCCCCACAGCACCTTGCATGAGCACTACTGGCTCATTACTTTTTCTCTGGCCCTTGGTAGTGGTTGTCTCATCAAATGCAAACATCTTAATGACTTGAGCTATTCAGTGGATTACCACTCTGTTATCCTGGCTAAGCTATTTGCTCTACTCACAAGCTGGTAAGCATTCCAGGTCATCTGAAAATGCTTTGTAAACTTTTGCACATCATTAGATCTGAGTAGGATGGTTATAAAGCAATGGAGAGGAGTTAAAAAGCAATTTACCTATTATAAGAAATACAGGAACCCTGGTGATAAACTCTTGTCTCCAGTGGAGGATCTGTGAAGCAGTAAGCCAAGCAATCTAACACAAGGAGAAATCACACGCTTTTTTTTCCCTAGGGGAATTTCGCTATTTTCCTGGTTTTGATGATATCATATACCTTAATAACACCCACACCCCTCCCTACAGTGTCATTCGAACTGTCACCTGAAGGTCAGTTGCTCTGTTTCACCCTTGCAAGCAGAGCTTTGCTGGTGACACTGGAGGCACTGGTTCAAGGCGAGGGGCTCAGGCTCAGCTCCCTGGCAGATGGCATCTGTTTGCTGCTGCCCTTTCCCCCTTTCAAGCAGGTTACCCCTTGGTGCGCAGCCCTAATGCTGCAGTAACGGTGCTGAGCATGGACTGGGAAAGACTAGCTGTCCTGGGGCTCTGTGCAGACTCACGTTTTTATTTGTATAAATCAGTTCATACTGGGAAATGAAGTTTTCTGTGGTATTTGAACTAGGAATCCATCCATTACACTTCATTCATCACAGAGACAAGCAACACAGCTCTTCTGTTCACTTTCGTGTTTGGACATGCTGAATCTGTGCCCTCACTGGAGCAGCTTATTGTGCATTAAGCTTTTCCACAGGGCAAGTGATTTTTCTAGTGCTGACAACAATTTTGTACCTAGCTGACATGTTCAATGCTGTGCTAATCCCAACCAGACAAAACTAACTGCTGAAAAGGGGGAAGAAGACAGCCACAGTTTTTATGTTCAGCCACCTTTTGCAGTGCCTCCAGCAATATGGTCTTGAGGATTTTCTGGCTGCATTTGGATAGAGGCAGCCTTCTTCCTTGTGCTACAAGCTTAAAATTGGTTGGTTGTCCTTTTTTTTTAAATATTGAACTGTATGAGATCACTAATGATGCATAAGTACTGGAGAACACTCTGCCTCCAGCAAGCACTCCAGAAGGTTTCTGAAGGCAGCAGGCTCTAGTATTCCTGGCTGCTGCAGCAGACTTATGTGAAGTAAAATCAGAGTGAATGATGAGCTGCTGTTAATAACCAAAACCCTCTTCTGCACCATGACAGTGGTTGAATAAGCGATGCCAAGAAACAGCCCATGACACTGTAGGCATGGCTCACCTAGGCCAACTGATACTCTTCCAAATTACTTCTGGGCATGGTTCAGGACTCCTTGTGGAGCAGATACCAGTCCCGTTAGACAGGCTGGATCTACCATGTTGTTCTGAAAGCTCAGAGAGTTTAATGGCAAGGTTGTGGGAAGGTTTGGGGCTCTTGATCTCATGCCAATCGTTTGGGGAACATCTAATTCACTCCTATAGACCTGGAAAGATTGTGGATGTGGGTATTTTTTGCACTGACAGATTTCAAGGGTAGTATTGCTGTTAATATAAAGCTGCTTGAAAAGAACCAGAAGTGCTGAAAAACTCCACAAGAAAATGTGGCTCATTAATAAGTTGGAGTAAGACAGATGGTTCAACTGGCAGGACAGTGCTTTACTAAAGCTTAGCTTTTGGGACAAGTTTTCACAGGAAGGCTGGACAGCTGAGCCAGGTTCCTGTTCACAAAGTGAGTCCTGGCTAGTTTCTTCTGTCCTTGTGGCAGAGCAGGAGAATGTGCTGGTCATAGACTTGGCAAAGGGCCTGTGCCTCCAGATTTGGCAGTGTGACTGAGTCCTGATAGCATCAATAAATGATGCAGATGTCCAGAAGGCAGCAGTGTCCATCTGGCTGTGTTTGTTGATCTGTAGTTCGGACTCTGGGGCTATTCACAAAATTGGCTCTTTAAATCCTCATTCTGGGGTGCTACTCTGCAATGCTTAGAAGAAATCCTGGCTGTCCAACAATCCCAATCACCTCCTTGGCAGATCCTACCCACTCTCTTTCCATGGCTTGCAGATTATTCCCTAGGCCTGATTCCTTTCTCTCTCTCAGCCTAAACACCAGCTGCACATCTACACCCAATTATCCACCATTCAGAGCCTCCTGAGTTCTTACAGAAGATGACTCCTGCATGACCAGGAGCTGGACTGGCCACAGCCTTACACACTGCTCCTCAACTTGCATGTCCAGCCTTGATCTGGGGCATGCAGGGCAAGCACACTCTTCAGATATTTCTAGAACAACAGGAGTAGCCACAATCTCAATACTTAACACCACGGAAAATTTTGGACACCTGTTAAATTTTGTGTTCCCTTGGTCAACTGTGGAAGTTGAGGACTTGGGTTAAGAGGCTGATGGTGGGTGCTGAGCATCAGCATATGTGCATCAGCATGTATCAGTATATATGAAGATGGAGCTGGACCTGCAGTGTCTTGCGCTCCTTCAAAACAGACAAGACAGTGTGAAAACCAGGCATGCTGACATCACAGGTCGTTCAGGAAACTACTTATATGCAATGTGCACCCTTGTACTCGGGCTCAAGCTGGCTGTGAAATCGCATGCACTGGATGTAGCATGTGAATATCCTGACTGCAGCATACTAATCCCCATGCCATGTCGATATTCTTGGACTGCAGCTCTTGGCTGCACTGAGGACATGCTGTACATAGGCAAGGTCCAGGGAGTTCCTCTCACTAACAGCTCTTGAATTGTTCCACTTTCTGCATTTTATGCTTTCACATCAGCAAATCTCCTTGGAAAAAAACAACATTTAGAAGAGCACAGGTGTGGCCAAACAGCCTATGTCTGCTGAGCCAAAGGGAGCAAGTCATACCATTAAAGTCTGAGGGTGAAACTAGTTGCTTCCGTCCCACCTTACGCTGCTCACAGCCAGGAGATAGATCTTGGTGGGGTTGGTGGGAGCTTTATAGTCCAGATGATCTGGTGTTAATATTTGCAAGACGTGAGATGTCACAGGAATGTCAGATCAGGACTCATGTTAGGAGGGTGTTTTTTCAGGACACATGGATACTGGGATAGAGGGACCTAATTGGCTTACGGATATAATCTTTGCTACACGGATAACAGCAGCTGTCTGCGAGAGTGCCATAAGATGTCTTGATCTCAGAGCCTTTCTGCTCACTACAGGGACAAAGTATATGACTTAGGGCTTGGCCAGGTGACCCAACAACAGCACTAACTTGGGGCTTCCAAATCCTCTCATGATGCCTTATTGGGTGAGAGCACTGCTACCTCTGCGGCCCCACTCCTCCCTGGCACATGGCAGTGGCCACACACTGACCGGCCGGGGGCCATCTGCCAGCTTGCCTTAGTCTAAGCTCTGGTTGGGGCAATCAGGCACCAGATAATTTTCAGTGGAAAGGCCACCCATTTCTAGAATTATTCTGGGTTCACTGGCTGCCTCATGTCCTCTCTACCTGCTTCCATGAGTACTGGCTATAGCACTAACACACAAGCTCATGGGGAAAGTTTCTGACTCTCGGGGTGCAACATGAGGAAGACCAGGGCATTGCAACCACTGGTGTGTCTCTCACCAGCAGGGCTGTACTTCTGACCAGGCGAGAGAGAGATGCACCTGCATCTGCAAGCAGTCACTGGCTCCAAAGAGATTAGTTCCCATTGATGTTGCTGAAATTCCCAAAAGAAAAGGAAATGCAGCTTCTGCTAGACCTGCCTCAATCTCTGGATTGTGTTTTTTGACACCATGTTACCAGGCTCGTAACAGAGCATTTCTCTAAACCCCTGATAGCAGCAACACTAATGGAACATTGGCAGGAAATGCCTGGAGATGCGTTCTGTTCTCTTTGGGACATTTATGGAAGGAGCAAACAGGTTAAGCTCTGCTGATCCACAGAGTTAGAAGAGCAAAGACATTCTTCTTGGCTGTAATACATTGCTGGTGTCCTGGTTCTGTAAATGTCCTCTCACCAGGGCTAAAATCAGTCTGTCATATGTCACTGCTCCATCTCCTGTTATAGGCCCATGGAAAATAAGAGTGCTACAAACTACATAAAATAGCTTGTCACACTGCCAAGCGGAAACTTGAACAAGGCTGTTGTTGGCATCCATGTGAATAGAGAAGAAGCACCATGGCAGAGGGTAGTTGGAAAAGGTTGAGTCATCCTTGAGTCTGTGTCTCCTCTTGTGCCTATGTGACAATAGATCAATCCCCGCTAGTTACCATATCCAGAAGTGTTTAAATGTCTTTTAAGTAAGAACAGAAAACATCCTTCCTGCTAGGCTTTGATTCCAAATGAAGAAACTACATGCTCAGCCTGGGCTGGACTCTGGGTGATAGGCGGACAGCTGCTGTTCAACAAAGCCCAGCTTTCCAACACAACCCAAATAAATGGGAGCCAGGCACAGGGACAGTGAGCATGTCACTCTTCTAGCTGCAGGCACCAGCATGGCAGAGCTGGATGGCCAAGGCTGCCTGGGGCCCATGGCAGAACCAGGGTTATGGCTTTCCAGTGGACAGGGGGATATCTGAGAGCAGGGGGTTGACCAATGAACAGAGACCATGGTGTAGTAGGAAAGGGTAGGACCTACAAGTCCTACATGCACAGGTTTCACACCACAAACCCACTTGTGGAGGCTAATCCGAGCCTCTTTTTTATTTTTGGGTTTGTTGAAGTAGACAAGATCTTGAAAACAGAGACTAGGTGAGAATGCAGTAGGCAAAATAGGATCCAAAATCTGGTTTTAATTATTAAATATAACTATTTTAATCTGATTTTATACTTTTGAGGCTTGGCAGTGTCTGGCAACACTGAAACTCATCACTAAAGACAGCAGCCATCCTGTGCTCCTAGAAAAGCAGCTCTGAAGGTACACACTTGTCTGAAATCCAAGCAAGAGCAACCAAATGATCATAAAAGCAGATTGAGCTGTACCCCTGTTCTGGAAAAAAAGCCATCCGGTTTTGAGGTTCCACAGTTACATGCTAGTGGGACAACGTTTTTCCTTCACTCCTTCATTGTTTAAAATGCCCACAAAAGTAGCAGCGATTACAGGACTGCTGTATCTGAGAAATCCTCAATTCAGTGCATGTTAACCTGTGGAAATTTACTGTGCAATCGCTGCAGCACAGGGAGAATGCTCTTCCTTCCTAATCCCTTGCAGCTCTGGTATTGTAGGATTACTGCTGCTAACAATAGCGCGTAAAACACTCAGGAAGAGGCGTGATTTTTCTCATGCTGGTCATTGTGATGTCCCACACCACAAACACAGCTGCTGATCCTGCTGCTTGAGCTACACATCCCTTTGATGGCTCCTTAGGGGGAGTGTAATGACAACTTCCGAGTGTGTTGCTCCACCTGACGTGATGATGTCTCACTGAAAACATGAAAGAGAAATGTGCAGATGTTCTCAAGGGGCTCAAACTTGTGCTCCCTGCTTATGGGAAATGAAAGCTTCGTTTTGTGAAAAGGACACAGCACAGCTTCCCAAAATATTTGATTTACGAAGCAAAATGAAACCTGCGACATCTGAAATCATGCTTGAGAAGCTGTGATTTGGGTCCTCGTCAACTAAGACGGCCCTCTGGTTAGTAAGTTATCCTAGGAAATGAAACAACTCAGGTACCTGAATAGGTGTCTTCTTCACCATGCACACCAGCTGCCTTCTGGCCCAATGAACATTTAATTACATACTCTGCATGAAGACAGCTGTTTCTGCAGCATCAGTTTGGAGCATGCACTGGGAATGAGAGGAGCAGAGCCAAGTTTCCAACTGTGCTCAAAGAAAGATGATGCTTGAATCTCTGCTCTTCATGCCTATCCCTGAAAAGGCTCTGTCAAACCAGGCATTTTCTCTGCCAGAAGATTTGATTAAATCGTTTCCTGGGAACACGCCTGGCCAATCCACAGTTTGCACATACAATTCAGCTGCTGATAGGATGTTCACTGAAATAGAGTCCAGTAGTTCTGCAGAAAGCGTTTTGGCACCCTCCCAGCAAAGGAGTAGGAGCATCTAGGGTAGCTCATCTGAGCAGTCAGGCTGACCAACATGGCACCAGCACAAAACACTTCTGTTTGGTGCATCGGAAAAAATGGATGCAAATGGTAAAACTGAGGGAGAAGACACATGCTCAGCACATGCCTGAGCAAAAGAGAGGCTAGAGACCTGCAAGAGAAACAAGGCAGGAAAATCCCACCGGTGCTGAGGAGAAAGTAAAAAAATAGCAAGGCTTTTCAGGGACATGTGTAGCTTTGCCAGTGACTTTCATGCTGCAGGTGTCCTAACTTCATCCTTTCCCCCATGTGAAATCTGCTGTGACTGCCTCCCAAACAGGCAGAACCAAGGGATGCTGTTTGCCTCTGCCCCCACTGACCCGAGGTGAGGAGCTGTGATGGGAAGCAGTTTGCTGTCCCAGACCTAGTTTACGGGACAGCCTGTGCTCCTTTTTAGCATGTGTCCCAGTGCAGCTTCATCTTGCTTTCCCATGTAATTTCAGCTGTGTTTTCTCCCCTGTCTTTATTCCCCTCTCAAACTGTGCATAGCCCTCTTACAAGCACTGGTGCATATGGCCAGGCAGGGATGCACCAAAACCAAATCCAGTGCAACAGCTGGAATGTTTCTGGGTCCCCACCATCAGAAGGGAAAACACCCTGTGCTGCCTCTGTCCCTAAGGCAGGCTGGGGCATTAGCAAGGTGCTGCAGGCAAGAGTCTTGCAATGAAAGCTGCAGGTCTCTGCTGGTGGGTTGGGAATACCAACACCTATTAGCTCAGGCTGCTGGGAGCTCAAGGACTGAACAAATTGGCAGAATGCTTCAGCCACCTGCAGCCACCCTGTGCTATTTGGCTAAGTACGTGCAAGCCACTGCATCCTGCTGCGGCTGCCTCTCCCGGCACAGCCAGGTCCAGTCGTGGTAAATCTGGGAACGACAGACACTTGCACAATAGACACCTGAGCTGGAAGGCTTCCATGTCCATCACGATTATTCCCAGGTCTCGCTGTGATTGCAGGTCCCTGGCATGATTTTGGGTCAAGCCAGTAGTGTGTTCAGAAACAATTCCTGGAAAACGTTCAAGGGCAGCACAGACATGGTATTATTGCCCTGTGCACTTGGGCCATCCTGGCTTAGAGGGTAAGATTGTTCTGTGTCAGTGGCCTCATGGCCAGTAAACAGTGCCAGGCACATTTAAATTACTAGTACAGATGCAAGTATTCTGGCTGCTGGTAAATCTCGAGCATCTCCTGGGCAGACAGGTTATGAGCGGGGTGTAGGGGGGTCAGGGGTCCCCGGCGAGGCCCTTCTCTGTCCAGCTGGGCATTTCAAAGGCTGGTGTCTGCCCGCGTCTCATCCCCGCCAGCAAGCGCACTGCAGCATGCCAGGGTTACGCAATCTTTACTTAAGGAGCAGGCACCGAGGCCAAGCTTTCTCATCAGTTCTCCGGACAAAAGACGCAGCCTGTTCTTAGAATGCCTGAATACACAATTCCTTTCATAACCATCTGAAAAGTGCTTCCCGGGAACAGGGAGCGAATGTCCCGGGGCAGCGCGCAGTGAGCCAAGGGGGCGGGGCGAAGGGAACAGGCTGGAGCCTGGGATCAGTTTTCATCTCGCCGGGCTTTTTTCTCCCCCACCGTTCCCTTTCATCAGATGACACAACCTCCCAGTGTGACCTTGAAAGTGCTGTGGGGGAGGAGGAAGGCATGGCAGAATTTGTCAGCAGAGACTGAACTGGGACACTTTCAACCAGCCACTGTCCCAGGGCAACCCCAGACGGCAGCGGTTCGGGGGTCAGTGCTGAGAGGGATAACTGGAGAAACCGGGGGCTGCGAACGCCCCCCTCCCATGCTGAATTATTTTGCAGACTCAGCAAAATCCTCCCGCTAGAAAGTGCTGTCTGGGGAGTCCCACGGGGCTGCAGACAAATTAACTCCGTGTTACCCTGAAACAACCCGCTCGTGTATGACTGCGGGGCGAGGGGGTTGGGTTACGGCAAGGCAACCATCGATCCCAGATAGCGCCTCAGGAAGGAGAAGGGGTTTGCCTTTGTTCTTGTTCCCCTGGGTGTCCGTGCATGACCTTTACTCTCTTGAGGGAGCTGGACAGGGTGGGTCACAGCCACAAGCTGACACGCTGGGCCCGATCCTGCCATTCATTTCCATGGAGTAAATGGGAAAGATTCTGCTGAAGCCAAGTGTGGTGCCTGAGCAGGATAAGGTCTGATGCTGCTGGAGGGGTGCTGGCGGTCCTGCAGCCACTGTCCCAGGCTGTTGAGAGTCACATCCTTGGCAGCGATGGCTTCTGTCAGCCCCAGTCCAGCCAGTTTATGACTGCCTGTCTGGCCCCATATTCTGCTGGCCTCTGCCTTACCAGAGGAGCAGCAGCACAGCAAAGCCAAGAGTGGTTGACCTTAGCGCAGGAGCTGTGGGTGAGTTCCAGGCACGTTAAGGCTCATGCCCAAGCGAGGAGAACCAGTTCTGCCACAGCAGCATGAAGGGTGTGGATGAGAGGCTGGAAAACCCCCAGACACAGGAAAATGAAGAAATGAGGCACCAAAATTTTCTGATAAACACTTGGTGTGAGTCAAAGGCACAGGAAGATGAAGCCTGGGAGAGGAACAGCAGGTCTGCCCAGGGGAAAGGGAACAATCAGGGGAAAGGTGACCACTCTGGAGAGCCTGTCCTCCAGCATCACCGAGGAGTGACATCAGGGAGCTGAGTAGCAAACAGATCCTGCATAACTGGGCTGGACCCAATCAACCAGGACTGGGAGTGTGCCCTTCTCTGGTCACTCAACAGCTCTTGTCTGGAAACTGCAGTGTCAGAGCCAAGACTTAACCCTGTCCTGACAGCAGGCTACACCACTCTCACAGGGGGTTTCTGGTCTGATTGGGCTGGTTCCTCAATGTCTGGGTTGGGAAATGGCACCCCATCAATGGGTTTTCTCCATTTTGCAACTCAGAAACTCAAAATGATTTTTTTTTTCAAACATTTCAGCTCCAAGAAATCATTATTTTAATAAGAAAAATTTTGCATGAAATTACCCAGCAAGGTTGATAACATGGAAAAGGTCTTGGCAGGGCAGCCAACCTTTGCAACTGAACAGCTATATTCAGCCTGTCTCACTTTTTCCAGGACTGGATTGAAAGGCCACTGAGATAACCAAGCATTCAGCCTTCAGCTTCTCCAGGAACTGTATCAGGCTGTGCAGCTTTTTGGAGACTGAGGAGGTACGGGATTGCTTTTGGTCAAACACATCTCTGCACTCGAAGTTTGTAGAGGATTCTCAGTAGGATGGGTGGAAGAAACAGAGACACCAGGAAGCAACTGCCAAAACTGACAGTGATTAAAATGCAATAAATGTTTGCCTTCTGCTGCTGAGTAAGAAGTGTGGCATGTGTTTTGCTGAGGTAGCAGAAGTGGTTGGGTTCACTGAATGAGCAGCTAATGAAAAGCACGTCAAGCAGGAAGCAACTGCTGATGAAGATTACAAGCCTGCTTAGATCTCGGAGAATTGAATGGCCTGGGATGTATACTCCTGTTTTACACCTGATTTTGCATTGATTAAAGAGGATTTACTCTACTCTACACCAGGGTGAAAAGAGTGCGAGCCCCCCTCTGCCAGAAGCTGCTTGGGAACATCCCCCTGCCAGGGCTACCTGTCAGCAGAACAAATCCTTTCCACAGCCCTGGACAGGGCAGCTCAAGCAGATCACAGCCTGGAGTGAAATTAATCTGGCAGCAGCCATTTGTGCTGAAGCCAGTCCCATGGGAGCAGCTGCTGAGAGGTGATTGTGCTTATTCCTCCTGGGTGTCAGACTTGAGGGCTGCACACGGTGCTAGATCAGCTAAAGGGGTAGATGGATCTACATCCTCTGCATTTGGTTGCCTTTATGTCCTCTTCCCCTCCTGTTGCTGTTACAAGCCAATGCCCATGGGCAGTCCTGGGTCCCTGTTGTGCTCAGACGTTGCGGTCATAGCAGGCAGCGGTCCCTGCCCTGGACAGCATGCACAGCAAATGAGTCAAGGCAGATGCGGGCTGCAGGGTGGGACTGCGGACAGACACTGGCCGCAAAGCCCAGGATGATAAAACTCTTCTGGGAGACAGGGGCACATGGGATGCTCACCCTGCTCAGCTCTATTCATCCCTGGTATCAGTTATCTTCTCCAGAGGTAGAACTGAGCTACCAGCATGCGACAACATGCAATGTCTGTACAGTCACCATTTCTCAAATGGTGTGATATACACGAAGCTTGGAAAATCCACAAGACTGTGTTTGAATTGGGGAACAAACAGGGAAATATATTGGAAATGCTTGCATTTGGTACCTTCATGTGAAGCTCTGAAAATGAGGGAAGAGGAAACCTAGGTGTCCCAGTCTGACAGGTAGAAATCAAGAAGCCTGTTGCTGTGGGGAAAGGGAGAGGAAAGAGAGCTCAGAAATCACAGGACACAGAGCGAGAGATCCTACCTTGTAATGAAAAGACAGGGAGAAGTTTTGACTGAGGCTGTGGCACAGGATCAGCCTCGGGTTGCCCCTGTTTCCCCAACCACCAGCTGGGTGCATGCAGCTCCCCAGGGCTGTTCTGGTGGGTCAGGAAGGGGACTGGTCCAGCCTTCAAGGCTTTTTGCAGGTTTGTTTCCAGGTAGAGCAAGCCTCTGACCTAGATCTGCAGTGGAGGGAGCATCACTGTGACTGGGCAACCCCCACATTACTACCCCCAGATAGCTTTGGCAGAAGGGAGCATGTTTACAGGCATCCTAGGAGACAAGAGCTGACTTTGTGGCAGGCACTTGCAAAGTCTGTATTTTCTTTCATGGTTTGCTTCTGATTACACAGTGAACTCATCGCTTAGCTTGAATGCATTTGTCTCCCATTTTAAACGTCAGTAACACGACGGGGGTTCCCAGGAGCAGTTTGTGGCATGTACAAGGCTGGGAGACAACGTACCTCTCATCAGCCAGCTGGACAGACCAAAGGTGTGGAGGAAAGGTGTTGCTAGAGGGTGTGGACCAGGGCCATTCTGGGGCAGAGCAGGAGATGGAGACACAACTCATGGCAACAAATAAACCTGTTTTTAATTAGGGAACTCTTTGGAAGTGAGTAGCAAGCTTGTCCTTTGAGTGCCACCATGTGCAGGTGTTTCCTGGTCAGGCTCAGGCTACATAAGCAAGGCTTGCCTCTGAGTGAAGGAAGCAGAGGGAGGTGGTGTCAGGGTGGGTGCTGGTGCCCAGCAAGGCTGCTTTCCCACTCTCTCTGTTCTGCAGGGTCATGCTTACCGTTAATTTAACTGCTCTGGGATGTGAACACTGTCAGCCAGCTTCTGTGCCTCCCTTCTTCAGGGAGATTTTTCAGTGGTAAAATTTGCTTTGGCACCTTATGGTACCCCAGCCTCTTCTTTTAGGGGTGGTATCTCTGCTCACAACCGTGGTCGAAGTAGTGTGGCTTGGTCAGGAGAGAGTGAGATGCTCCAACGAAGTTGTGCCCTGACATGGACTCTGATTTCTGGTGAGGTAACTAGCACTTCAGTAATTTTTTCCCAGAATGATTCAGAAGCCTATATGTGAGAGCAGCAGCTGCCTGGGGCCCATCCACGATCATTATTGTTATTTTAAACCCCACTATCTCTCTTGGTAAAAGAGCATGGATTGCTCTGCAAACACGGAACCATAAAACATTGTCTTCACTCTGAAATCACCTCTTGCCTTGCTGGGTGCATGTGAAAGAGCCTCCACTTGCAGACAACGACACCTGGCAGCTTCACTGTCACCTCATTAGGAATTTCATGCAGAGCCAGGTAAGTGAAGGAGACACCTACTCACTTGGTGAGTTTGCACTGTTCTGCGTCCTCACAGCACGGCACAGCTGTGCTGCTTCCAAAACCATCTGCAGAGGTTGGGTTGGGATAGCCAAATGCTAGCAGACTGCGTTGTGCATGCCTGTCCCATCCTCCTTGAAGGGGCAGAGCTGTAATCCTTACAATACTCTCCAGACTCTTCCACATCATGGCTGCAAGTCTCTTCTAGGCAGCATATTACAAAATCATGTGTGTACAAACTTGTTTGGATAGATATTCCCTACCTCATCTCTTCCTGCTCCCTTCAGGGCAGGAGATATAACTCACGCTTGACAGCTGCTTCACATTGCAAACCCTGGTGCGCTGTTCAGCTTTGCTGAAGGTGGGCAAAGTGCCTTCTCAGGCTAAAAGTTGGCAAGGATCCATGCTTTGTAAAATCTCAGCTCAGCCAAAGCCCCAGAAGGATTCTTGACGAAACAAGAGCAGGCATGTCTGCTTACCCTGACGCTAAGGGATACTAACATCAAGAGCGGGGTGGCAAAACACATCTAGTGGATGAAACAACACATTCCTAGAGTTACTCACATTCAAATCTTGCAAAACATAGAAACACAGTCCAAGCCTCCACAGTTTTGATTTCTTCAGCAGCCAGTGCAGCTACACTGATGGTGTGTTTTGGCTAGTACCAGGCCACATAAAAACCATGTGTGCTTTCTCATCCATGCTTATACACTAAGAAGGACATCAGTAAGAATATTGCTCACTCATGAGCCCCCCCGGTACACTGCCAGGTGTGCCAGGGCCCAGGCCTGGAGAGCTGTAGCACTGCTCATGCCAGATTCCACAGCTTGGCTGGGAGCTGCTGTGGTGTGGTTGCACCCAGGATCCCATTAAGGGTCATTATGTAGCTTCCTCTGCCTGCTTAATGGAAATGGTTATAGATACCAGCCTGGATGCACCTGCATGTTCCAACACTGACATACTGGGTGGTTTTGTTAAACGGGTTAAACCAACCTGTGCTGCAGAGCACATGCTTGGGAAATTCAGCTCACCTGACTCTAGCTGTGAACACACCAGGCAGCTGGTCTGAGACGGGTGTCTTGCATTCCTCTGCCATCAAGGGAGAAACACAGAAACTCCTGAGGACAGCACCTTACTGATGTCAATTGCCATCACAACCCAGATAACTTTGGGTGCAATCCCGGAGAGGCAGATGGGCACAGAAAATTCATTGGCAAGACTCCGGTGTTGCACAACCCATCTGAGAACCTTCTTCTGGTTAGCAGCTGAAATGGGACTTTCAGCTCCCAGACTCAATAATATTCCCCAGACAACTACAGACCCTTGCAGCCTTCATCTTACCAGTTAAACAGGCCAAGCCCATGTAGCATCAGCTCTCAGGAAAGGGTTTCTTTTCCCATCTCTACAACTGCTGTCTTCCTATGCCTCAGTTCTATTAAGAGTTTGTGTTTCACTGAGCAGACCTGGTCTTGCTGATGTCTTATACAATGTCTTGCATAATGTTTTCTCTTCACTGGAGGTATCTCTGCTGACCCATTAGGATCACATTAGCTGTGTCATACTGATGGGTGCAGGGTTTCTGAAAGACTCATATCCCAGGCATTTCCAGCTTATGAAGGCTTGGGTAATGTTCTTGCCACCACTTGATTTTGCTGTAGTGCAGCTGAGCATCATCCAGTTTTGCATGTGTGAGGGATAGATGCACGTAAGAAAAAGGGAGTGATACCGCATACTGTGTTGTACAGTACTTTGACATATCTGCCTCCGTTTGAGTGCTGCCAAAAGGCAAGGAGCCTCAGTAACTAGACTGAGTCTGTTCTGCTCAGTGACACTTGGAGAGAAGGACAGGCTGAAGCAAGTTAGCTTCCCCGTTTCACCTAGCAGGGGAAAGCTCCGACCAAGATGAAGTCATTCAAGTTCTCCCCTAGGAGAAAGCTCTCCATTAGCAGATTCCGTAAGCCATGAATTGTTGAGGTTCGGAGGGTTGCCTTGAGGTCTCTGGTCCAACTCCAAGCAGGACTCACTTCAAATTGTTTAGGACCCTCAGTTGTTCAGGGTCTCATCCAGCTGAGTTTTGAAAATCTCCAAAACAGGTGACTCCATCATCTTTCTGGGGAACCTCCTAGAAGAGGGCAGAGTGAGACGTCTCTTGGAAAAGAGTTCCCTGTGAGGGGAAGAACTAAGACAATTTCCCTGAACTTCAGCATTGCTGAGCAGATTTGCAGCAGCATAATTTATAATTTATAGGTAGTTTGTAAAAATCATGCTTAATGTTTAATATCTAACCTGGACTCTGTGTTGTGGGGACTTGCATGGAGAACTGTAAGCTACCAAATGGAGAAGGTACATGCACAGTGAATGTTTTCAAAGTATATGAGGTCTGTGGAGTTTGATGACATCTTGAAAATGGCTCAGGAAATACTCCCCTGCACCCAACAGAGAATTCAGCAGAGTCTTTCCTAGTGCCCACAAGAAGCAGAACAACTTGAGGT
This sequence comes from Eurypyga helias, assembly GCF_000690775.1. Classification (NCBI taxonomy): domain Eukaryota; kingdom Metazoa; phylum Chordata; class Aves; order Eurypygiformes; family Eurypygidae; genus Eurypyga; species Eurypyga helias. The sequence goes on along the minus strand of NW_010255779.1, from coordinate 32,524 downwards.
CCTCTCAGTTCCCATTTACAAATTGTCATTGCTGTTATTTGGTATGCTACCATATAACACTTTACAGATGGCTGGGCTCAGGACCATACATACCAATATGCAACACTCACCTTCATCTTCCCCTGCTCCCACATTGGTGGACACAAGAAATTTCCTTGCCACCTAGGTCGCGGAAGGACAGAGAGGTCCTGGGTATGAAGCAGGGAACTAGGAGAGGACAGCATCTTCTAACTACTATGAACAAGTCAACATGTGGAGCCCCCTCAGCCTCTGACAGGGCTTCAGCAGGTCACTACTCATGAGATAACTTGCAGTGTGTTAGGGCAGGTGAGAAAGATGGCTGGGGCTCCTTGGAGAGATAGGGTTGGGCTGGCACTGGCCCCATTGGTGTTTGAGGTTGCCCTGTGTGTGCCTGGAGCCAGTGGTGTGGGGTCTCAGAAGACAGCTTTGGAGGTGAGATAGGTTAGGGAGGGTGGAGACATGAGCTGCAAGCAGCCCCAGACAGCTGGTTTTGTGGGTAAACATGGACTGTCACTGGCTTGGGCACATTTCCATCTCTCAGGCTTCCAGAGCCATAAGTAAAACTAGTACTTTCAGGCTTTCATCAAACAATTTGTGTTTGACCTGGGAAAAGCTTGACACTTTACTTGCTTTGGGCTGACCCTTCTGAAGGTGTGTGGGCAACTGGGGAAGGACATGGAGCAAAATAATCCATGCTTCTCTGCTGCTGGTTGCAGAATGGGAAAGGGAGAGCGGTTGGTGGCAGCTGGGCAGCATAAGATCAGCTTGGCTCAGCCCTGGGGGCAGTGGCTGCTGGGGTAGAGATTGACAGACCTGGACAGAGGTTTGGTGGAGACACTTGGTAAAGGCATTTTTCTTCAGCACATTCACTCTTCAATCACCATTCAATAACCTTTTCTGCCAGAAAGAAACGTCCAGCACTGACAAAACCAGTGACCTTTTCTTCCATCAGATTAGTCCCTGAAAAAACAGGCTGGTTGATAAGAACTGGCCATCCTGGGGATGCTGACAGTGCCTGCCTCCAAAAATGCTGGGAAACAGTCCGTCATGTCCCGGGGGGATGCCCTGTTCACAGGCTGACAGAGACTCTTCCCTCCTCTTACTATGAGGGTGGCAGAGCATCCCTTGCAGGACAGTGCTGTTAGCCATCTGCATGGTGTGACAGCACTTTTAGGAGCCCTCGCTGCTGTGCCTGTGGCAGTCAGGGCAGTGGGAGGAGGGCAGCAGGACCTCCAGCCACATTTTTGACTCCCTCCTTTCATTTCCTGGGGTGAGGGCCAGACATGGCTCTCCAGGGTCCCAGTCATAGCAGCCAAAGGGGAGGAGGATCTGGAGGTGATGCAGGATGGAGACCATAGTCTGTGTGATCCAGTCCAGCAAAGACCATGTTCTGAGCAAGCAGCCCCTGGGAAGCAGCCAGGCTACACGTGCTTCCCAGTGGCAGGATTGTGCACTTCTGGTTTTAATGGAAAAAAAATCAATGGAGACAATAGCCCATCAATACAGCCAGCAGTGCTAATGGGAAATAAATCTGGTAACAAATGTCACTGTGCAGGCGAGTCTGTTTGGAGACATTTCTGTACGGCCCAGTGATTGCCAGGCTTGTCTGTGTTTTCCAATCTGATCTGGTTTATATAATTGTATGTGGACCAGATGTGAACAGTGTTAGGAAATTCTGGAAGACAAGGGACTAAAACACTTCTTATCTTAACAAAAAATACAACCCAAAAATTGTCATTATGTTTGTGACTCGAAAACCTGAGCTGCAAAACATTTGGTTACTATCAAGGGTTGAAGCAAAACATGTACTCAAATTAATTTTCAGGTTCAAAAACATGTCTGATGGTGTGTGAGGGTAGGTAGCAAAGCTATCAGCATATGCCATAACAATCAGAAAGATTTGTCGTGCCCTAGAGAGAACAGGACACACATCAATGACCTGAGTGTTCACTTAGGAAGCCCTTGCCTTGGAAGCAGTGCAAAACTGAGAACAACTTGTTCAGATACAGCGAAGAGGTGAATTTTGTTGCAGTTTCATGTGGGATGAGTTTGTAATGAACCTTGCTTATGAGTGGGGGCTATCCCCAAAGCTAAGCAAGGGCTGGCTTGGCAGATTTTTGGCATTTTCAGCTGTAGACAAGAAGGAACAGCTGCTGGTCTCTTCTCTGGGGATGTGTGCTGGAAATACATCCCTGTGTACCCTCCTTTTTTCTATGTCTACAGTCCAAAGTAGCAGTATTCAAAAGAAATTTAGTGCAAGGAATATTAATCACAGTGGTCCCCTGAAAGAAAATGGTATTCATTGGTTCCAAAGTATTTGTTACTGCCAAACCTTAATCGACCATTTTTTAAGTGGGCAACAGAAGCCCAAAACTCATTGACAAACATGTTGCTTACACTCACTTTTCACCAGTTCTTGTGACAAACCATTTGAAGAGGCTCATTTTATGCTTGCAGTATTCTCTCATACTTATTAATTTTTCGCTTTTTATCTTCAGTGCTAATTTCAAAACTCCTGGCACCATTTTTTGGTCCCTGGAGAAAACAATTAGTATTTTAACCCATTGCTCTGTGCAGATCCCAGCTGGTTCTCCTTTTAACATACTCATTTGACACTGAACTCTTTGGTTGCATCTTGAGTTCAAGCTCCTTTCCCAGTTGTCCATCAGATGTACCTACCTAAGTCTTTCAAACAAAAAGCAGAGATCAGCTTTGGTATCAGTCCCAATGCTGCTACTTAGATTTCTGTTTAGTCTGCTGCATTTCATGAATTCTGCTAAAAAACCTCAAATTCAGGACGGAGTGAGAATTCCGAAGTTCCAGTCTTGTCTCAGGTACAGGCAACCCAACCTAATTCAGTGTCTTTTTCTTTCAGAACTGCTTTGCTCAGACAGAATTTAATACAAGCACATTTTTTACAAAGTCTACAGGATTCAGCTGTTGCGGTGGCCAGTGGTGTTAGCAGGCCTGAATCTCTTGGCTGTCTTCTCTGCTCATGAACCCACTAGTGATGGTTAGTGATTTTATTTTTCTCATTTCCCATACTTCTCAGACAGTTGTGGAACAATTATTTCCATGGCACTAGGGAATTCCTCCTGTGCATCTATATGGTTCTTATGGTTTCAGCCTGAGGATACATGACTTACGGCAGAATCAGCGGTTTGTTTTACTGGCTTGCTCCTGGAGTAGTGATGGACCTTCATTATTTGTATTGGTGTCACTTTTTGAGAGAAGTAACACATTAATCTTTTTGTTGATAGAGTCCTGGGGACCAGGCTCAGGTGATGCTGTGTCTCAGAAAACACAGGAATTTTCTGAATTTTTGAAATCAATGACTCAGGGTCACAGCAGTGGTGGTTGGGAGGGACCTCTGGAGATCTGTAGTCAAGCCTCTTGATCAAACTGGGCCAACACTGGTCCATGTTTCCCAACTGTCACTCTTGATAACTACTGCTCTGCTCTTCTTGTTCTCTGTTGTTTAGCTGTTTCCATTGCTTTCACATCATTTCCATGTGGGCCAGAAGGACCACTGAAACAGAGACCTGTTGGATGGGTGCTCAAGGCTGGGAAATGCTTGGAGTTTCAGGACCTTTCTCATGCTTCCAGCTAGCTGGGCAGGGAGTGGAGAGGATGGAACAACTGTTCAGGTGGAACAGGGTGGACTCAATAACTTGCTAGCACCAGGGTCCAAGCTCTTGGCTGCCTGACCACCAGCAAGGAAATATGGCTTGCTGTCATCTACACTGAAGTCAGAGAGGTGAATAATTCTTGTCCTCTTCTCTGTTATAATCTATTTTTAACTTACTCTCTCTCAAACAGGTCTAGTAAATGATACCTGCAATCCACCCATTTGGTACTAAAGCTGTTCTTTGTGTCACTGATGTAAAGCAAAGGCTTACAAAGCTTACAAAACAGTTTTGAAGCCGATATGCTGCCATCCTGCACACTTCCAGCCTTCAGCTTTCAAAACTTCTTTCCCTGCAGGGGCATGAGGCAGGAGGTCTTCATCACCCTGTGGTGATCATTATAGGAGCAGCTGTTGGGAGGCAATTGTCTCTTCCAGTATAATTAGGAGTTACTGCAAATCCAGGAGTAGCTACAGGACAAAATTCCCCTCTTCCCCAAAACTTTCAGAAACAGAAAGAAATGCTTCCCCAAGAATAAGGAAACCCAGTGTGGTAGGTGGTCTATCTCAAAAAGACTACTGAAGACTGCCTGTGTGTCACCCTGTGCAATGGGTTGAGCTGCAGGAGCTAACTGCTGCCACCAGCTCAAGCATGTTCATGTTGGTGACAGCCAGGTCTGACACAGCTGCATGCTTACCTCCTCCAGCTCACGAAGACTCAGCATAAAAAGCCACTTCTAAACCTTACTCCTTCTGAAAACACCTGCTTCACTTGGAAATCCATTAATCCGGTATATCCTGAATCCATCCTTGGTGTCACATGGGGAAATCTCAGCATCTCTGAGATAAGAACAAACCAGCTGCTCAGGGCTGAGGGTGAGTGACTCCTTCGGATGGGAGGACCTGTTTCCCTCCTTTCTGCTTGGTGTCCCAAGGAAGGATCAGATCCCCACTGTACTTGTCAGCAGAGGCTCTCCAGTAGGGTCAGCTCTCTTGAGAGGACTTTGTAACTTTTCTGGACCCTTTAGCTTAGTCCATCTTTAGACTCCACTGAGCTTTTCCATCCCCCATTTCCAGCCTCTCCAGGGTATTTTCAAGAGGGTTGAACATTATTGTGCTGTGTCAGCAATGTGGGTTATCCATTTCATCCTAGGGTACGGGCCATCTGGGTTTGCCAGTCTTTGTTTTGTTTAGAGTCATACAGCTGTGTCAGCAATGTGGGTTATCCCACATTGTCATACAAAGCCTCCTTCTTCTCACAAGCTGTGAGAAGACCATTTTCAGACCTGTGAAAATGCCTGTCATTGACCAGGCATTTTCAGAGGGCAGGTCTCCTTGGAACCCTCTTCCTAAAGGTGCATCAGATCCCATGTCTCAATTTCTCGTGGGATTCACATCCTCAGGAACCTCTTTTTTATAAATCCCATGGAATAGCACCCTGCTCTGGGGTCATGCAGGGTCTCCACACACCCATGAGAAGCCTTCGCCCAGCCCATTAGTGAAAAAGGAAAGGCATCCAGCTCTTCGGCAAGTGTCTCTGGAGGGCTGCCTGTGGAAACCTGGGGATAGGTCTCCAGCTATGCTGGGACTGTTGTATCGGTAGTGATAAACTAGTCTGTAACTTACGGGTGCCTGGGAAGCCATGGAGGGTTGGAATGGCATCATGGTGTCAGCTGATGATGGCAAAGTTGGTTTAAGGATTTTCCACACACACCCTAGCTGATTGTCCTGCTGTAGCTTGGTGTCTTCTCTGCTGTGCCGGGTCCCTTCTGACCAGACCATTGACATCAGCCAGGTGTATAAAAATATTCCCTCCAAAATATTCTTTTTATGTGACCATGTAAGCCATCCAAATTGCCACATAGCTCCCCAGACAGCTGTATTGACACAACTGAAGGGGTGGGGGTAGGAATTTCTTGAACTGGCTTTGCCACTGAAAAAGTGTTGGTGGCACCACACCCTCCAGCTGCCTGGGAAAAAGTGTAGTTGGGAAGGTGGCAACTCAATCAGCCGCCTGGCAGGAGGGTGAGCCTGGTGTGAGAAATCAGTATATCACAAAGGCTTTGTGTATTCCACCACCTGACAAGCTTCAACAACGTTTCATTTGCATTCTCACAAACAAGAAATCCGAGCCAAATTGTAAATACCATAAATTTCCTAAATTGATTAGTTAGAAGGAAGGAAAGGGAGGGGATGAGGGAGGTTGAACTGCTTTGAGGACACCTATATACTCAGTGCTGTCTGCTGGCCCTGCCTTGTACCTGGAGCTACAAGGACCAGAGGACAGTCCATATTAGGGCCAGCATTAGGTGGGATGTGCCTAGCTCACAAAATGGTTGTCCCTGATAAATAAACATTTTTATTGATATTTATTCAGAAATCTTTGACTGAAGTGCTCTGGAGTGGGGCTCGGTTGTGTAAACCCATATTGCTGTAGGCAAAATACACATTTGCCCCAAGTTTTGCCAAATGCATTTGTTTCCCTCAGGAAAACACGCATCAACACGTCCTACCTGGGCTGTAGGGAGTGTACTGCAGATATCAGGTGCCTCATGATCTAGTTCAGTGCCCATCTCCTAAGGAAAGCTGCACATCCCACTATCCTTCCCAGTCATGACATTCCCAGGTTGCACAGTAGTGGCATGTTTTCTTTCCAGTGACTGGGGCTATGTTCATCAGATCACCCCTTGCAGGTGCTTTTGGAACTCTATTTACTTTTTCTTTCAGTTAATTTACAAGGTACTGAGCCAGGTTGTCCCCTCCTTTAAACCAAAAGGACTAGGGTAAGCAGTGAAAGTTTTATGTTGGCAGTGGGACATACTACAGGGCACAAGCTGTCTTTCCACTGACAGTGTTTCAGACTGGGATATTCTGCTCAATCCCCTTGCTAGCTTACATGTAACTTGTTTTCAGTGTGATATTTAAGGATTTCAAAAGCTCCACTGTCACATCTTGTTCCCACTCATTTACCTTGCTCTGATAGCCCTAGGCACACCCAGCATTTGAAGCTGCAAACCTTGGAAAGCAGGAGGTGCCCAGAAATTATGCCTACAGTCCTACCACCTTTCATGAAAGCCTCCTGTGGTCCCACCCAACATATACTATCCCATGATCCATGTTCACATGGCCCTAAAGAGTTGAAGTATTGGTCATGCTCATTTCTGATACTACCGTGTGCTGGGAAAAGCAAAGGGTGTGTTCACAGTTTTGTAGCCAAGGACACAGCTGGCAGCATAAATGAAGAAAACATGATTTTGTATCACAACTAATCTCATGGATCTCCATAGCTCCTCTCATAGGATGGACAAATTGCTTTCAGGGGGTGCTGGTCTAGGAGAAAGCTTAGTGCTGGCACAGAGGCTAAGATAGGTGAGATGGGTGCTGGCTTCTTTGCTTGTAACCCTGCACTGTGAGGGAATAGAAATAAGATGACGAAGTCACCAGAGTTGGTGTTCACGGTCTTTTTCTGATATACCCTCACATGACACAGTTTGCAGTTTTGGCAGGACTGCCACCTGCCATGCAGGCAGCATCCAGTCCCCTCTGCACACTCCCTGAGCTGTAGCAGCTATCTGTGAGCAGTGCCTGCTTTGCCATCGGAGAGCTGATGGGGAGCAGTGCTAGAGAGTGATGGTGCCTGGCAAAGGATGACACAATAGACCTGCTGTAAACTGTCCATGAGCTTCTATCACCCAAACTTCAGGCCAGGGCTCCACAGGGCCACTGTCCTACTCAGACCCTGGGGATAGCATAAGCCTGTGATGTGCCATAAGAAATGCTCCATCTCTATCTGGGGCAAGAGGAATGCTATGATCTACTTGACCAAATCCCAAATAGAACTTTATTTGTCTACTGCTGCAAAAGACTACAGGCCTGGCAGTCTGACCTCGGTGATGGGGAGGGTTGTGGAGTCAATCATCATGAGTGCCATCACATGCCATGTACAGGACAACTAGGCGATCAGGCTCAGTCGGCATGGGTTTCTGAAGGGCAGGTCCTTCTTGACCAACCTGATTTCCTTCTATGACAAAGTGACCTGATTGGAGGATGAGGGAAAGGCTGTGGATATTGACTACTTAGACTTTAGTAAAGCCTTTGACACCGTTTCCCACATCATTCTCCTGTCTTCTCATGGCTTGGATGGATATACTCTTCACTGGGTAAAAATCTGGCTGGATAGCCAAGCCCAAAGATTGGTGGTGAATGGAGTTAAATCCAGTTGGTGGCTGGTCACACGTGGTGTTCCCCGGGGCTCAGTGCTGGGGCTAGTTCTGTTTAATATCTTCATCAATGACCTGGATGAGGGGATCGAGTGCACCCTCAGTGAGTTTGCAGATGACACCAAGTTGGGTGGGAGTGTTGATATGCTGGAGGGTAGGAGGGGTCTACAGAGGGATCCGGACAGGCTGGATTGATAGGCTGAGGTCACAGTATGAGGTTCAACAAGGCCAAGTGCTGGGTCCTGCACTTGGGCCATAACAATGTCCTGCAATGCTACAGGCCTGGGGACGAGAGGCTGGAAAGCTGCCCGGCAGAAAAAGACCTGGGCATGTTGGTCGACAGCAGCTGAACATGAGCTGGTGTGTTTCCAGGTGGCCAAGAAGGACAGTAGCAGCCTGGCCTGCATCAGGAAGAGTGTGGTCAGCAGGACCAGGGCAGGGATCATCCCCCTGTACTGGGCACTGCTGAGGCCCCACCTCAAATCCTGGGGTCAGGTTTGGACCCCTCGCTACAAGACAGACGTTGAGGTTCTGGAGCATGTCCTGAGAAGGACAGTGGAGCTGGGGTAGGGTCTGGAGCATAAGGTCTGTGAGGAGCAGCTGAGGGAGCTGGGGGTGTTCAACCTGGAGAAGAGGAGGTTGAGGGGAAACCTACAGCTCCTGAGGGGAGCTCCCTACAGCTTCCTGAAAGGAGGGTGCTGGGGTGTGTGTGTGTGGTGTGTTGGTCTCTTCTCCCCAGTGAGAAGTGATAGGACGAGAAGGAAACCACCTCAAATTACACCAGAGGCGGGTTAGATTGGACATCGGGGAAAATGTCTTCACTGAAAGGGCTGTCAGGCATTGGAAGGGGCTGCCCAGAGAGGTGGTGGAGTCAACATCCCAGGAGGTATTTAAAAGATGTGTAGAGTGGTTCTTAGGGACATGGTTTAGTGGCAGACTTGGCAGGGTTAGGTTAATGGTTGGACTTGATGATCTTAAAGGTCTTTTCCAGACTAAATAACTTTATGATCCTGTGACTCTATGATTCTACCTCTGGAGGGTATCACAGATGTCCTTGAACAATTACCAGCTTTCATTAACCTGCACCAGAGTAAAAGGGTATTTCCAAGCAGCTCTGCTGATGCTGCCTTTATGCCAGAAGGAAAGGAATAACCTGATGATGGAGGACAAGTCACACTAGAAAAGTGCTGCAGGACTTGTCCTCCCCACCATGCTCAAAGTGGTCTGAATACACAAGAGAGATACCAGGAGTCAATCTAGTGTATAATAAATTAGCAAAGTTCAGCAACAGAAGGTGGGAATCAAACACTCCGAGACCAAAAATGAGGGACAGTCTTTAATAATAAAGGTAATTTGACCTTGGAAGACATTCACAAAGACTGTTAACAGATCTGTTAAAGCAAGAGTAAGTGTTTAGTTGGGATATCAGAGAAATAAGGTGGAAAGACAATTATAAGGAAAAATGCTGTGCTATCTGCCTTCTACAGCAAGGCTGGCAGCCCCAGTGCTAACAGCATACACAACCTGAGCTGTGCCCCCTTGTGCTGCCGTGCTGCAGTACAGCTTGCACACCCGTTTGCAAGGAGCACTGCACCCACCCCCCCCCAATGCCACGCAGCGACCTTGTCCCAGGGGTGCGGGCTGGGCCGCCTGGTGTGCATTGGGTGCTTGGCACCTTTGCTGGCACCTTTGTCACCTTCTGCTCCCAGCTCCCCCTTGGCATCTTTTGTGTCCAGACCACGGGGCTCAGCTCGATCTTGTTTCCTGCTCCTGTGACATTTCTGATCCCTGTCTTTCCCATATGCTTAGCCCAAATACAGCCCCAATACACCTGGACAAAGCATTGTGTAAGAGCAGAAAAATCAGGAAGCTTCAGAGTCAGCAGCAGACACAGATTCACAAAGTCACAGAGTGGAAGGGGCCTCTAGAGATCATTTAGTCCAGCCCCCCTGCCAGAGCAGGATCACCTAGAGCAGATCACACAGGAACAAGTCCAGGGGCTTTGGAAAGTCTCCAGGGAAGGAGACTCCACCACCTCTCTGGGCAGCCTGTTCCAGGGCTCTGTCACCCTCACTCCTTGTCCCTTCCCTGTCGGTTATCTGGATGCTCCCTGTCCCAGGAAGCATTTTTCCTCCTTATGCCTGCATGGCACTGCTCTACAAACAGGTAGAGCTGGTCCATGTGCAATGGTTGTATGCCATGCTGGTGAGTGCCACGCCAGTGCATGTCATTCCAGTGCAGATGCCACATGGTCTGCAGCTCCCCTGGGAGCAGACCTCTGTGGTCTGGCCAAACCGCGATGGCTCTGCCAGGGTCGGCGTTGCAGATGATGTACCGATGGCCAATGCACGGATGCCTCCTCACCCACCCTACCCATGGGTGTGCCTTGAAGCAGAGCTCATTTCTGAGGAGCCTGCTGTCATTAGCATGGGCAGGGGAGCATTGCAGCAGATGGACCTGTTTGCCAGCTCCTCTGCTCAGCTGCATGAATGTCAGTAAATGCTTTTAATTTCATATTTTGTTGACAATCTACAAGGCTGACCAGGAACATGCTTTGCAGCATCTAGAGCAAAGCATTGTTTTCTCTCCTATTTTTCCTCTTGTACTTGGTTTCTCACATTTCTGGGCCATGGAGAATTCAGAACCAGGGAAGCAAGGTCTTAATGAGGTGAAGCATCATTTTAATGCTTTTGTAGAGGGGCAATATAGGGACATTTTCCAGCTTCTTGGAAAGTGTTACACACTGACAGCTGAACTGAAACAGTTTCTGCATGCTTTGTCATGTCTCCCGTTGCTTTTGTGGTTTCCTTGTTTTTCTCTTGAATGCAACTACTCTGTTGCTGATATTATTTTTGCACATCTGAAAATGCTAATATGGCACTCTTAGACCTGACGTAGCACCCAAGAGTGTCCAGCTGCAGGGTTGGGGAAGGGAGACATGAAGCAAGCGGAGAAACACTAAAAGACATTTGGGAGCCAGCAGCAGCCCAGGCAGTGAAACCTGCAGCTGACAAACCACGTGCAGGCAGTAGAGTGAGGAGAGCTCTGGATCCCACTCCTGAGGTTCACAACTGAGTGTGTCTCCACTGATCTGAGGCCTGGTACGATAGCTAATGTAATAATACAACATATAATAAAATAACAGTTCCAAAAATCATGGATTGCAGCTGTTACTCTGCAGTTACCGGCAGCTGTGTGGCCTTAGTGAAAATGGATTTAACCTGAGTTCTTCTACTTCTCTTGTTATATAATTGTCATATGATCATGAAAATCTTTTTAGCCTGGAGCTGTAATAACATCAGAAGGGAATCCATGCAGTTGCTAAGTGCCCACGGTTTTGCCTTTTTTATTTTTTTTTTTAATAGGAGTTGGTAATGAGTAGGTTCATATTCCCTTGTTAAGAGTTCAATATTTAATAACATTACCAGCTCTATCCTCGTGGTGGAGAAATGCAGCAAAACATATAAGGAGTAACATAAGTAAGTAAATAAATAAATAAACTCACTCTGTTGCTTCTCTCCTCGGAGAGGAGGACAGTTCAGCTGCCCTGCTGATCCTGTCAGTGCTGTCACAAGTGTTCAGACCCCTGACTTCTGGGTCGTTTCTTTAGGCATTTTGATTGTTATGGAAATAGGGCAGTGTTTCATCATTCAGGGCAGTAATAACACAGGTGTAGGGGAAGTGGATTTTATGCAAGTATTTTGTTTATAGCTTGTGCAGCCAGAACATATCTCTCAATTTCACCCACTCATAAATCCTGATGATCCCCATTCCAAGGCAGCTGGATGCAGCTGTGGTTGGCACTAGACATGCGGAGAATGGTATTTGCTGACCACTAACTGCACAAACTCCTTGGCTTTAGGCATCTCCTAAAAAAGGAATTGAAACTTATTTGGAAAGTGTGATTTCCAAGAAAATTTATATTTGGGGTACTTGAAATCTGGTTTCAGACTCAACCAGGCTGAAACTGAAAACTGTTTTACATTTCCTTTGAAAGGGGAACACTCCAGACATTTCCAGGTCTATGAGAGTGACAGCTGTCTATCAGCATCACTGCTAAGAGCAACAGTTGCCTAAGCCCAGTTTCCCAGTACCTGGGGAAGTCCCAGAGTCCCCAGCCAGAGGTGATCCAGCTGGTTGCAGCGGGGCCAGGAGACTGGGCTTTGTGGCAGGCTGGCTCTCCAGGCACTTCCTGCAGACCTGCAGCCCTGGAAGCCCCAGGACCACATGTGAACCAGACAGCTTTCCCCAGCTTTAGACATTTCCAAGAAAAAATGTGGGGCTTTATGAACTGGTATTTTCTGGCTCACCCTAACACAGAACAAACAGCAGTTTCATTTGGGAGAGACTGTAAAACACAGCTTGGAGCAATGAGGAGCCAAGACCAGCCATCACCCCTGCCCACATGCAGCACCAGCAGCCCCCACTGCAGCCTGGCTGGTCGATGCCACCATGGACTCCACAACCAACCTGATTAACTCTGCTCTAAAAAACATTTCAACTGCTGCAGGATCAGTTATTATTTTCATTGTGAGTAGTTTCTGCCTTATTTAGGAAACTTCTCCAGTTCCTTGTCAGCTTAAACTCTTCATTTGTCTATGAAATACGTTGTGTAATCAGCTTGTTTTGATCGGTTTATTTTATTTCCAGTTTGAGCTTTTCTAGGTTTGGCTCACCATCAAGTCTCACAGTTTCTCTGACTTTGCAGCACCCTCAATTCCCCCTTTAGCCTGTTCATAGATAAAATAAATACACTGAACATCTCACCTTTTTCACCACGAGACAGATTTTCAAAAAATTAGTGCATTATTTGAAATTTACCCTATTTACTGAGTGTTGTTAATGATGGTATGTGACCACCTCCATGGCCATCTCTGTGTGTGACAGCCATTCCTTGACTTTCCCTGGTGTTTATGGCAGGGTAACAGCTCTCTAATTACCTCATGCCTCCTGGCTGATCTCATGTGAATATGGCCATAGCATTTGTTTTCTCCCAGCCTTGTAAACCTTTCATGGCATCCCTAGATTTATTAAAAATATCATCATCCTATGAGAGCATCCCTTTCCAGACCCTTAGCTACAGGTTATTGGAGCTGTTTAACTTTGAAGTTTTTAAGCAATCAGTTAAACTTTGTTTTTTCTCAATGGCAGTTTAACACCCTCCTTCTCTTAGAGGTGGAGCAGACACTTCTGTGTTGTCTCAGCTTGGTGGGAAAGTGTCTCCCACTTTCTTTCCAGATATTAACAAAACAGTTTACTGAATTTCTTGGAGTTGTGTTAAGCCCAGAAGACTGCTACTGACAATCTGATGATTTCTATCTAGTAAAGGACCTGTGAGATCTTCAGCCTGTATATTTGCTCCAAATAGCTTTCAGAAGCTCCATTTCTTTCTCCTTATCCTCGTGGCTGTTTGATCTTCATTTGTTTTGTAGGCCACTGAAAGAATTTTTATAATTGATTTTATTTTCTGTTCATGCTATGCTTTCCCACACCCATAAGGTCTTCCCAATACCCAGGCTGAAAGCCAGCAGTCATCTCAGATCGTTTCTGATAAGGCAGGTATCCAAGGACTTCTATTTTACACATGACTTTGCGGCCAGTTATTCTGGGCTTGCACAAGCCCTTCTTAGCCACAAAAAAAACCCCTTAAAAATTAGACTTTTAAATAAACTTCGGTAATTCAAATTTTGACTGTTGAAATTCAGCCAAATTTAATCCTGACCAAAAAAAGCAAACATTTAAACCCTGTCCAAAGTTTACCTTTGGTAGACAGCTGAAAAATCCTGCTTACTTGAACTCATCCAACCCCAAGCCACTGCACAGTGACCCCAACTCATACCACATGGTGGCCATATCTTGTGAGGACACATGGTGACCTGGGGCCACTGCTGGGCCCTGACACCATCAGGGTCCTCTGAGAACTACTACCCCAAGCCTTCATCTGCTCACTGACTGCCTGGCTTGTCACTTTGTCCCATGTGTCTTCTCAGGACACTCCTGTCCTTCAGACTTTGGTAACTCGCTTCTCAGGGCAGAAGGGAGAAGCAGAAGCATGTGGGGTTATGAACATGGTTTATGTATTGTGCTGGGTGTCTCCTACCTGTACTCTGTCAGGGGATGCAGAGGAGACTGGGTAGCAAGTACACAGCTGGGTGGTGACAGGACAGGGATTTCCAGGGACCAGGGGACAGAGCAAGTCTTGTCACAATCCAGCAAGTCTGCACTGAAGCAGATGGGAGGCATTACCATGCCAGGTCACAGCAAGAACTTCCCTAGAAGTCCCAGGCATCCTGCAACCCACCAGCTATCTACCCCTCCCGGATTCCCAGTAATCATCTAAGCAGAGAGGCTTAACATAAACAGCATCTTATCTCGGCAGCCTGCCCAGGCCCTAGGTGTGCATGATCCCAGATGAGTGGCAGTCTCCTCCAGCTCCACAGAAGCAGCAAGTCATTTGGTGCTGTGTAGGCCTCCCAGCATCTTTGCTGTAGGTTGATGCAGAGCCCGGGGTGCCCAGCAGACCTGCACGCAGCCTTGACCTGAGCTGCCTCTGCCAAGGATAGCAAGGTGCACAGTAATTTTTTGGCCAATATTATGCTCCCTAAGGAGGAAAATATTCACCAGAGAAGGTGCAGCTGAGCATCCACCTCTCCAGCTGCTGGTTTTCATCTTGAAATCTCAGCACAGCAGGTTCTGTCCTCTCCTTGTGCCAAAATGAGTGGCCTTAGGTTGAGGGGTACCATGGCTCATGACAGGGGGCCAGCCTGAGATTCTTGAACACCTGTTCTGTGGAGTGGTCTCCTCCGTCCATCTTTTCCATTCAGATCCGCCTCCTAACAGGATGTATCAGCTTTCTGCACAGCCCCAGCCCAGCACCGGGAGGCTTGGTTTCTATTTGTCTCCAGCTGACCTGTTGGTAGGTGCAGGGAAGGTGGCAGTGAGCTCTTCTACTGGTCAGACTATCAGTGTGGAGTCATTCCCGGTGCAGGTCTGGGAACATGCTGGTGTGAGTGCACAGCAGCCTAGGCTTGTGGGGGCCAGGAGATCCCTTGCTGGAGAGCTGGCATGACAACGAAAGGATCTGCAAGTCGTTGGTTACGTGGCCAACTTTGCAGAAGAGCCATTTGCCCTGTGCATTAAGAAATGCATTTGTGAACAAGGTAGAGAAAGGAGGGAAGTACATCAAATGCATCTAGCGTTCTCTGTAGATGCACATCCTGACCGGCAAGGTGACACCTCTTTACAAACACAGATAAGCTGTATTCATTAGCTCAGGAGACATTTTGCCACTGTTTGCCCTGGGATTAGTGGCTTGACTGACCTTTCCTGCAGAGCTCTTCTGGGAGGGGGTGGTTAATGGCACTAATGCTGTTACTGGGTGAAACCCCCGTGTATGCATGGGGCAGCACTCCAGGATTTGGGCATTCTGCAGTCTGTGGCAAAGTAGCCTATGTTTATTTTTCTGTTTCAGGCTGTGAATATTGCTTCACTTCCTTGAGAAGACATGACATAGGCACTTAAGGCACTGTTGGCACTTTAAATCCTTTTTATTATTTGCCTTCACCCTTTTTTTTCTTTCTCCAGGATGAAGCAAATGCATAGTGTGGCAGGCTAGCAAACCCCACAGACAACTACTAATCAGATGGCCTATAAAATGCAGATTATTGAGGTGACAGCTGTGGTATACAGTTGGCTCTGCTCCCACAGTCCCTGACCATTTGGTTGAGACAGGTATGCACAGCACACAGGCAGCAGCCCTTTTCAGGAGTACAAGCTGAAATTAAATACCAGGTAGGTTTATGATCCCTGATGTAATTAAAAGCACTGGAAATACCATGTTTAGACTAAAATGTCTCAGAGTCGTAAACGGCATGTTCCGTTTTAGCTGTTTTTATGGCTGCTAAAGACGGCAGTAGGTTTTGCATCTTATTCACAGGCATTTAGACTCTAAGTTATTATTCAGAACATCTGGCCTCCAGTCCTTAGTTGTAAATCAAATATAGACAGTTATCTAGATTATCAAAAATAAATCCAGGACAGTGCTGTGAACTTGTGCCAGCAGGAGGTCAGGCTAGCTGACCAAGACAGTCCCTTTTCACCTTGCAATCTGACTCCATAAACATCAAGAGAAAGCCATGCTTATGCTGCAAATATCTCTACTGATGTCAAGAATAAAGGGATGAACATTGACATGGCACGTTTTTCTCTGTGTCACCAGCAGTGACTCAAACAGAAATGGTCATACTGCAGCCAACACAAATGAGGAGGCTACCACAGATGCCTGGTGCTCTGGGCATGGCATGATGTGTGAAGTCATTTCAGTCCCTTGAGTTTTCTGACTCACACTGAGTGTGCAGGAGCACTGGTTAAAGTTGATGAGTTTGTCTTTCTGCCTGTGATTTCATCACTTCAGATATTTTGTGTCTATTTAAAGTTCTGTTTCCTGATTATTCAAATATTTTATCTTTTAAATTCAGAGTAAGATTCTAACACCATAAGAAACTCTGAAGTAATAGTGTTCCAATGTAGAGGAACTTCCAAGTGAAGCAATATCCTCCCAAATGTGACACTACCATCTTGGCTGTGTCACCACACTGTAGATGTTGGCATTTCCTTGGTGTGGCCAAAGCCTTGCGGTGCTTTTCATACTCACAGATGTTAGTAGGGGCAGGCATGGGAAAATACAGAGGGAATTTACAATCCATTTCACGTTTTTTCCACTAGATTTCTGATTTTTAACCACTGAAGCTTCCATAACCATTGCTGGTCTTGAAGACCCCATGATCTACAATAGCCATGACTTCTTTCTGAGGGAGTTTGGTGTCATGGCTGGCTCTGCATCTCCGAAGTAGAGGGCTTCTGTCTCTCTTGGTTTCCTCCATAAACACATCTGTGTTTCCCAGTGTTTTGGTTGGGCAACACCCAGAAGGTTCTTTGTCCCATGAGGGGGTCACTGTGAACAAGGGAGATTTCACGGGAACTGCCTCAAGAGCAGTAGATCACTGACTCCCTGAGTATCCATCAGCTTGAGGTCACTGCTCTGGATCAAAGCCTTTTTGTGAGATACAAATAATTAGAGCTTTATGAATTTGTTTGCCTGATTGAGCTATGAAACTTAGAAAAATAATTTTGTTTTGAGCCAACATGAAACAAAAACGCCAAAAATTAAGGAAAAAAAAGTGTTAGCATTTAATTAAAAAAAAAAAAATTGTATTCTCTTGACTTTTCCTGTGATTTTTTCAACCTAAACAGGCTGATGAATCTGCACATATGTGCAGGCATGTGCTTGGTGTGCTCCATCCTTTCCAGCAGCTGAAAGCCCGTCCCAGAGTTTACAAGCCATGGAGACCTTGGGACAGGTTGCGGAATGGAGAGGCAGGCTGTGCACAGCCAGTGGGGCTCCACCAGGTCGAGCCGTTGACTTGAGTATAAGCAGTGCCTCATTCAGCGTGAAGTCTCAGAAGGGAGTGAAGGAGAGGTTAGCCCAGGGTTTGTGTTGTTGCAGGGTTTATCTGTGTTTAAAAACATTGAGTATGTTATTTTGAGATAAATATTTCTCAATTTGGAATCACTGTCACCTGCTTGACACAAAACCAAGAGTCTCTGGGGTGAATGGAAAGAAATTGTTTAATTAACCAAAAAAAAATAGATTTTTTTTTTTTGGTGTTGTTTAGCTTTGAAGGAAAAAAAAAACCCACAAAAGCTCAAATGTGTCCACACAAGAAAGTGCTTTAGATGGAAGAGCTAAGACAGCCATCCTCTTCATTTTCATTTTTTGATTTCATTCTTACAAGGTTTTTTTTCCAGTCCTTTCTTCTTCAGGAAAAAAGAATGAGGCAAATTTTTATTATTCTTTCCTATCACAAAAGACCTGTAAAGCTCTTCATTGCAAGAAATCTGAGCCTGGGAAACCCTGGGAAAGAGCAGAGCATCCCGTCAAAAGTGATGATGCCATCACAATTTGTCTTCTCTAGTATTTATTTACTTCCTGTGAGTCTGAAACTGTGACTAATTTAAGACAGCAAACTAATCATAAATTCTCTTATAAAGGACACAAACTAAATGCTACTTGAGCTTTTTATTAAATTATTGAGTTCATTTACTGGTGGTGGAGACTGTAGTAGACCCAGTCCTCCTTCAAGGCCATGTACTGGAGCTGATACAGAGCTGTTCCTGCCTTGTTTCATAGTTCTGCCAAGTGTCAAAACATGAAGTATCTGTTTCTTTTAGTATTTTTTTTATCTGGACCATTAATCTGTTTTTCATCAGGAACTCTCAAATCCCATTGCCAAACTATATAGCCATTAATTCAAAGCTCTCTAGTCCTCTGCCTTTTTTTTTTTTTTTTTTTTTTCCTCAGAGGAAAACTGCTTATCCCGCTGAACTGAGTTGTAGGTAGTATGGGTGAACTGCTACATCTGATCTTTTCATTACAGTGTGAAGCCAGAGACCTTATCAAGCACATCTTCTGAGCAGGACATCTGTGCTTCCACACTTGCACTGTGGCTTCAGGTTCAGAAGCTATGCCTTTGAACCCAGGTGCCTGCAAATTCTCCTCAGCACTTGCATTGTTTTCACTCTGGATTTGAGTCATTTTTCTGGAGCTATTACTGGGTGACAAGTCAGTTAAAAATATCATGATACAGGTCTCAGTAAGGCATTTGGGCTGAATTCCTTACCAGTAAAATTAATTTTGATAGCAGCAAAATATGCAACATTTTGCAGCAGCCTCCTTTGTTTACTCCAGGTTATGTTTCTGGAGTTGTCTGTACTAGTGGACCTTTAGCTGTTTTTAATTTCTACCTTACAGTTGCCTGTCAGTTCAACAAATCCCACCAAGACCTTATGAACAGGAGAGAATTATGAGATCAGGAAAGAGAAGTCTTGATGGTCTCTCTTTAGGTTAGCCTCAAGGAGCAGTAGGAGGTGGCTGGAACAGGGTGATGGAAGAGAGGAGGGGAGTGGAGTGGACCTCCAGCTTGCAACAACTGGATTTTCTGATCTCCAAATCCTGCTGGGGCAGCTGGCTTCAAACCCTGCCTGGTCTTCAGTGTGTGATTACAAATGTTTTAGTGGGGGATTCAAGGACTTTGTGACCCATCTTATGGCTGTACAGGCTCCCTGCCTTGTGGTGAGGCTGGAGAGGAGATGCTGCCCTCTGGTCCATGCCAAGGCCCCTCCAGCTGTTGGCACTAAAGCTGCATTTGGGTGGCATGGGGTGTCATTGGCTGTGCAATTAAGGAAACGGGTGGTGAATGAAGCTTTGTAAGTTCCAGACCTGTGAGGAGAGATGCTCTAACAGTATGGAGTGTCCCACACACCAGAGACAAGGTTTAACCACTGTCCTCTGTTGATCTCAACCGCCGAGTCATGCCTGCACAAATAAAGATGTGAGATGCCTGTGGGTCTAGCTTGGCTCAGATAAATAGGTTCAAGGTGATGAAGTGTGGCAAAGGGCAGTCTCTGGTAAAAGAACTGTCAGTTTAAGAGAGAAAAATCAAGATGACATGTCTGAGAGTATTTACTACCTCCTCCAATGTTTGATGGTTTTCTTAGTTCATGGCTGTGTGTACCTTAACAGTGGAGGCTGTCCCCATTATGCAGAGCCCTGTCTGAAAGAAACAGGCTTATGCACTGATTTTAGAGGTGAGAGAAGAAAAATGATCACAGGGAGAAGGGGCATTCAAAGATTTTCCGGAGGTTTTCAAATTTGATAAGCTGGTTCATCTCAAAAGCAAATTCCATGCCTTTTTTGGTCTGCCGGTTGCAATAACCTGCCTGTTTTCAGGCTGAAAAATGCATCCTTTTGAAGACACGGTTTGTTTTTCAAAAAATCATGAATCTGGAAAACATTAAATGTGTCAAGTTGCATGTTTTCATTGCAAGAAGAGCCATTTGTGGAGGTAGAAACCACTCTTCAACATGAAGCAGAGACACAGCAGCTGCCTGTCCTCCACCTAGATGCACAACTTTCAACACGTTAGGTGAATTGTCAATAAAGTAGAAAAGAACACCCTTGGAAACAGAGTGAATCCCTTTAATGAATAAAAACCTTGTGCACAAGAAAATGAAATGTTGTTTAATGAGCCTGAGGCCCATTAAAGGAAGAAATCTGCTATTTACCTCTCTCTGTACTGTGAAATCTCTCTTAAACACCTGCTATAGGCATAAAGCTGCTAAGTATTAAACTGGCTGCACATTATACCCAGACTATTATCAGTTATCTAGGGAAAACACTGCCTCCTTTTCAAAGCTTTTTGCTGGAGTCCATGGTAGACAAGAACTTTATTGTAGGTTCTGTATCACCAGTTTTACCTTCAGTGACTGAGATGTTAATGTCCATCCTCCCTATCTGAAAAGATATGATTTCCCCAAGGTACCACAGAAAGGACCCTCACTATGATTACCTCTGATAGCAAGACCATCCATGCTGTCATCATGAAAGGAGGTGATGAATTCTTCCTGGAAAACCTGTTGAGAGGTCACAGCTAGACATGTCATGGAGGCAGGTTTGAAGTTTTTGTAGGTTGGGATGTGCTATGACACAGGTTTTGTTGCCTCTGAGGAGTCTCTCCAGTTCAGCATAAACAAGTCAGTCATTGGTGTAAAAGGCAAAAGAATTTCTGGTTCCTGTCCCAGGACTGGCAGAGAAAAAGATGAGTGGAGGGTGGCTTTGCAGAGACAAGGTCAAGTCTGTGCCCTTACAGTGTGTGTGCTGTCCCAGGGCGATGGGCGGTTGATTGCTGTGGGGCATCTCACAGAGACAAAACTGTAAGCAATAGCTTAGTCATAGAATCATAGAATGACAGAATGGTTTGGGTTGGAAGGGACCTTAAAGATCATCTAGTTCCAACCCCCCTGCCATGGGCAGGGACACCTTCCACTAGACCAGGTTGCTCAAAGCCACATCCAGCCTGGCCTTGAAGACATCCAGGGATGGGGCATCCACAGCTTCTCTGGGCAACCTGTCCCAGTGCCTCCCCACCCTCTCTGTGGAGAATTTCTTCCTGATATCTACTCTAAACCTCCCTGTTTTCAATTTGTACCCGTTACCCCTTTCCCTGTCACTACAGGGCCTTGTAAAAAGTCCTCTCCCAGTACCCTTGTAGGCCCCCTTCAGATACTGGAAAGCTGCAATGAGGTCTCCACGGAGCCTCCTCTTCTCCAGGCTGAACACTCCCAATTCTTGCAGCCTTTCATCATAGGAGATAGTCCTGCTGGATCGCTATCACCCAGCAGCCCACCATGACTGAGGTACTGACAAAGTACAACCCAAGGTAGCCATAGCCTCCTTCCCTGCCTGGCAGGTGTCAGCCTGAAGCAGTGTGCTGCAGGGGGAAACCACTGTTTGAACAGGAGATGCTCCTAGAGGAGCTGTCTCAGGAAAACATGTGGGGACACAGTCTATTTTCTAGCAGAGGTACACCATTTTGCTTCAGTGCCTGAGGATGATGGGTGCATCAGCAAGTCCTGGCAATCGACCACTATTCCAGCTCATGCAGAGCTTTGCCATGCACCACTGAGACACGCAGCTCGAGCTCGTATGCAGCACAGCCCATGCTGGTGGTCATTGCGCCCTGCCTGACTGCTACCCCCAGTCCAGCTGTGACACATCTATAAGCAGTACAAAGGATGAAGCAAAGATGTGTTTGTTTGGAGGGAGTGGACACAGGAGCTAGCACTGAGTCCATGATCAGGTGGGATGGGCCAGTCCAAGTAATATCCTGTCAACTCATGGTTGGATAGTCGAGTCTGGTAGGCTCCAAAACCCTGCTGTTTCATCAGCCCCCACAGGGGTATCACCAGCCAGGTCTCTTCTGCAGGTGAAGGATGCAAAAGCTAAGACCATAGCTATTTGTCCAAGGTTTAATTGTCCCTCCCATGAGACACAGGACTTGGAGCTCCCTTCATGCCTGTGGCAGTACAGAATCCCAAAGGTGTTGGGAATCTAGGCACAGTCACTGAACTCATCTGTCCTAGCAAGCAGAAAAAGGCTCACCTACAGGTGGCCTTTTCCACCCACATCCACAATGAAACTGGAAATGAGCTGGTTGTATGCCATGTCTTCTTGATGAGCCCTTCAGCCAGATTAGTAATATGCTTGCCATAGTATCCATTGAAATCTGATAAAATTCACAGGTCCAGCCCTTGAAATCAGGAATCTTTCAACTGGCTTATTTGGGACCTGTTCCCTGATTTGCCTTATGAAGTCATGAGCTCCCAGTGGGCCAAATCCCTGCTCCAGGTGCATAGAACACTCACCGATGGCAGAAAGTCCATCTTGCAAACAGGACTGGCATGTGAAGGATGAAGCCAGGACGATGGTAGACAATGTAGGGGAGGATTAAGACCCCACTTCCAGGGAAGTGGAGACAAATCACGACATGGTGACAGACCAAAGCTATTGCCAAGAAGATGCAGCTTTGTTGCAGAAGGGCAAATGTCTGAGTAAGGCAGGGAGGCGACTGCTTCATAGTCATACAATTGTTTGGGTTGGAAGGGACCTTTAAAGGTCATCTAGTCCTACACCCATCAATGAACAGGGACATCTTCAATTAGAACAGGTTGCTCAGAGCCCCATCTGACATGACCTTGAATGTTTCCAGGGATGGGACATCTTCTACTGTTTCACCACCCTCATTGCAAAAATTTCTTTGTTCTCCCCTGGAGTGGAGAAGGCTCTGGGGAGACCTTATAGTACCTTCCAATACCTGAAGGGGATACAAGAAAGCTGGAGGGGGCCAAGGTTGCCAAGCTCTGGGCCACACAGGAGGTCCTGGCACAAGCCCTCGTATCCAGGTCACAGTGGGAAAAACACTGGTGGTGGCCCATGTTGCAGTGGGGTTGGCAATATAGTGGGCCCAGGATGGGTGTCTCCTCTCTGTCAGGTCCATGGGATGGACAACCTTGGCATGAGAATGGGAGAATCCTGAGCAAGGAAGTAGGGGCTGCCCATAGCAATGAGGGGTGGCTGCTCTGTTCTTTGATGCTCCTGTCTTCCAGCCACATCCCCAGACAGGGACATGACCAGGTCATAGCACATACCTGTCCCCTCCTTCCTCTACTCCTCAGCTAGAGAGTGTTGCAACTTTCTACAAGGACATTGACCTAAAGATAAGGAAGCACACCTATCCCTAGTCTGCACTCTGTTTTTGTCCTACAGACAGCTGGGATCTTCCTGTAGTTGTGGACAAAGAGAACTCTGCATCACCCACCATCTCTGTGGCCCATCATGGTCCCTCAATCCTAGAGGGCTACTAAGTTGGTCAGGCCGGGCTTGGTCTTGGTGAAGTTATGCAGGCTGTCTCGAGTCACCTCCTTATTTTCCATGTGTCTTAGCACAGCTTCTAGAAGGATCTGTTCTATGATCTTCATACATGAGCAATAGTCTCATATATGTTCAGGTTCCTCAGGTGCTCTAGAGACTCCAGGTTTCTGGTCCTGAATATCCCTGGAGTGCAGAGGATGCCTGGGGCTGTCTGAGCGCCCTGTTCTTGGCCCTGCCAGATTTCCAAAGATCATGTCATAGGTATGATAGGACTCAACCCCTCTGACTGGCCAGTGCACTGGGTTAAGAAGATCTAGCTTGGACAGGAGTAGCACACTAGATTCAGTTCTTGCATCCACATGTTCATTGAAAGTGTGAGTGTGTTGAAGACCACACTGGGTTGTGGACGTCCAGGGCTCTGTTCCTGACTCTACCATGAGCTCTGAATAATTCACTTGTCTGCAACATGATGCACCAGTCTGATGGGCAGAGGAGATGCCTGGGTGCCCCACAGCCAAAATTGTTATGAAATCAAAATTTGCATGCATACGCAGTGAATTATCATAGCCAGAAAAGGGCAAGTTCATTTCTATGATGATATCAATATGTTTGAAATGCTCAGAGGCAACCAGCAAAAGCGTTTGGGACTCGGAAGTGAAGATGAAAAGCATTAATATTTTTAGCACAGCAGTCCCTGCTTCAGCAAGGTCATGACACCAGCCCATTATCATCTGATAAGTGTACTCATGAAAGAGGAGTAAGGACTGGTTTGGAGCAAGTAGGTGTAATGGAATGAAAGGCACAAAGCTACATTTCAAGTTGAAAGCAGCTTCTTTCCAGGCATTCGACTGAGAGCTGCAACACCTAATTTCCTTCCTGTTGCTGCCGCTGACCAGCTTTTTCATCTGCAATTTCTATTATTCAGATGGGTGGAAATTACTGCAATAAATATTGATGGACCAGTGTATGGGAATGATTGAACTGGATATTGACAGATTACTATACAAGCTCATGTGAACTGCATAGAAATACGTGACTGCCGTGGAGCTAGTGCTCGAGCAGTTCTGGATGTCTACAGCCAGTGCAGGGAAGGGAAGGTGATGAGAAAAGCCTCTCTGGGCCTTCTCAGCTGTGGCTGATACAGCACTGTTTGGAAATGGATGCACATTTTTTGTTTCTTACTGAGAAACCAGAAAATCAGCGTGGATCTGAATTGCACTGAAATAGGGTTGGTTCTTAAAGGACTCAGTCTGCAAGACACTGCTGGTGGTGGGGGTGGGGTGGGGGAACTGTGCTGGTACAGGAGAGAGCTTTGCATATTCAGAGGAGGCTAGGATGAAGATTTCATATTGTGGGTGACCTTGGGGCATGCTGTGGGGATTTAACTCCTCCCCTGGCTGCTGAAAAAGGTGAAGGTCTCTGTCCATGACTCTGGAGAATATCACCAAAAAGCTGCTTGCAAATTCTAGCAGTCTCCAAAAAAATATTTCAAATTACATGTCCAGAAATAAAGACTCTTAAGCACTTAAAAGTGTTAAGATGCTAATTTATTCTGATGATTTGTAGGTTTTAATTATTCACTGACACTGTATTATTTTTCAAGCAGAAAAGGAACTGTTTGAGTTGTAACTTTTTGAAGTGTCACTGCCTCTGCTACTTAAAGCAAAGTAATCGTGTTTAATTAAACTGAGACCAACAAGGTTCTACTGTGTGACACGTGCAGAGGAGCCTGTGACATAGGAAATGTCAAAGATTAAACAAACCTATTTTAATGCCAGCTATGAGGGAGAGGTGCCACTGTTTAGAAAATCCAAGCCAGGAAAGATACAATAACTAGAAAAAAGCAGGTCATATGGAAAAACAATATCCAACTTGACAATCTTTCATGCAGATATGATTTGAAGTTCATTACTCATTGTATTCCTGCACAGAAGGCTTTTTGCTGTTCTTTGTGCTAAGTCATTTTTTAATTTAAATTGAGAGGGAGATGTGTTCAAAGGATTTTTTTAAAACAAGTGAACACAGATGCAATTCATGTCGTTTTGATATAAAGGTTGAATGAAGCTGCAGGGAAGGAAAACTGCATTTAATTAATTTATAATTTTTTTCACAAGTAGATCTGTTTCTGACCACTTTATTTAATATTCATGTGTGGTTGGCGGACAGAGAGTACATGAGGTTATTTCCTCATTTGAAGCCCAGTGTAATTACTTTTGAAAGAGCATAACAGTTAAATTTAAGCTCTAAAACTTAAATATGTGTATTAATGTAGAAGGAGATGATGGGAGATTTTTCACTGGCTGGATTTCATCAAGTGGACCCAAATCATATTGTAATCTGAGATGCTCATTCAGACATAAGACACATATAATTAAAATGCACTTTAATTCTCCTCTTTGGCGCTTAGAGCTATTTTCCACCCCAAAAGGTTCCAGTGTAAAATATGCAAACAGACAGTTCCTTCCTTCCTCCTGCTCCCGATGGCTGGGTGCACTGGGATAGAGACAGCAGCATCGCTCTGGAGCCAGCGCCCTCCCAGGTGGACATAGCCCAGCTGGGGAGTGGGAGCCCTTTGCCACCCCTCTGAGGCCCCTACTTGACCCCAAATTGTCCCCTAGCTTGGGCAATGGGATGTTTGGTGAGAACCTGCCACAAGCCTGGAGCAGTGCCAGCTCTGTGTTGAAGGTATGGCGAAGCCTGCCTGGCTGCTGTAGGAAGCAGGGTCCACAGCCTGCCCTGCACAGCACCCTATCCAAAGCCAGACCACAGGTTACAACACCATCCAGCCTGGATAAAGATCATGGATCCTTCCCTCGCTGGGGAGCAGCTGGAGTTGGAGGAGCTGCGGTGCTTGTTTCTCCCCCACAACCCACGCATTTCAGCACATGCAGACAACACCATCCTCTCCTCTCATGAACAGCCGTCGGCCCTGGGGACAAAGCAATGCAGCATGGCTAAGCCTGGGCAAACTGTGTTTGTCTTTGCAGTGAGTCTCCTTTAGCACGCCTAAGACAAATCGGCTGCACTCCTTTGTTCAAAAAGTTGCTTGGACTGAATTAGCTCATTTACTTTACACTTTCTAATGTGACATTGAGTTCAACTGTCCTGAAGCAAAATCTATGAGAAATGTGTAATAAAATAACTCACATGTTGGGATTCCTGGTTGCTAAAATCTGTCCACCTTATTATCTGGTGTACTGGATATGAGTAGACAAAGCAGATGCCTTTTTCCATTTGGAAGGTGGTAGAATCAACAAGGGTTTAATTAGGAACCCAGACCTGAGAAAGATTCCTGGGTGGTTCACTCCACTCCCTGAAATAGCACTATGTCCCATAAATCTTTCCCGAGGCTGATAGGGATAATTGGCTTGTGGTGGAGGGGCTGGGGTTGGTTGCATCCCTGTGTCCCTGAGAACTGCTCGGTGAGATGGGAAGGACCATATGTCCAGCCTGGGGCACAAATCCACCTACAAATTCTGTGACAACAAGGGTAATGCTCCATGGGAAGAAGTCCAGGGTGAAGGGAAAATGGCTCCACCAGCTTCCTGGTGCTGCCATATGTTGCAGCACATTTGTTCCCAAGCTGTTGTTGCAGAGACTTCTGCTGTCCTTGTCACTGTGTCTGTCTTTCCCTGTTGGAAAGCATCAAGATCTTCATCCAGCAATGCCAAGTGTGGGACCTCAGGAGCTGGTGTTCCTGGGGATGATCTGTGACCATGGGACACCTATGAAGTATTTTCATGGGAATTGTGTTCAAAACTACTTTAACCAGTTGATAACACTATTGCATGTGACTCCAGCAAATGGGCAAATGTGGCATAAATGATCATAAAAATGGCAAATGAGAGCCCCATGGCATGGCAGCAAAAGTGGAATTGCTACAACAGAACATGACACTGATCTCCACTCAGCCTTGGGTGATGATGGTCTGCTTGTGTGTCTAAGCAATCAGTTGATTGATTAATTGATCTATCTACACACTCCATGAAGAAAGAGTATTTTAGCCCATAACTCTAATTTTAAAAGTGTCCTTACAGGATCTAATAGCGGAAAATGACTTGTTGCTTCCTCTCTGGGAGGAACCAATGCCAGGTGCCAAGCCCTCAGCCCTCACTTCTATTACGGAGCAGCAGACCATTGCAGACACATTAAACAGCCTGGGAGTGCGTGTCAGGATTAGAAATGCAATTGTCTGCACTGCTGAATTGCAAGAAAGTGCCCTCGGTTTGGACTGTGACAGCTCTCTCCAATGCAATTCCTGGACATGGTCAGCAGATGGAATACTCCTGGATTTGTTCTGGATGCACCCATCCTGCTGCAGGGGCTGGGAAATTTCACGAGATAGTATGGGCTGCTCATACTGGTTGGTCCTAGTGCCCGGGCATAATTACAGACCTATTAAATTCACTGTTCAGGTGTAGGTGTGAGGTGATGCTGGCCTTTGTGATGTCCTGCCTGCTGGCAGGTACCACCCCATGCTTCCGGTTGTTTCAGACCAGTATGTGTCGCAAACCCATCCTGCTCTGCCACCTTTGGTTCCTGTAGGTATGCTGCTCTGCTGATGCTGCTCTGTATGATGCTCTCATGCTCCCTTGCAGCTGTAATTCTCACCACTTGGTCCCCTCCAGGTAACAAGAGTGCAGAGTGGTGAGACCTCCTCTGCACCTTTAGGATATCTCTTTCTGCAGGGACCTGTGGCAGCTCCAGATACATGTCACGTTACATCTTCTGCAGACCCAATCCCACATGAGTCCAGCATCCCACTCCCACTCCCTGTCAGCAGTGTAGTTCCCTGGTGTCACCTTACTTTGGGGCTACTGCTATCCATAAAAACTCGTGGGGCTGAACTATTGCAAAACTGTCCCCCTAGTCTTGGGTTAGCAAAATGTAGACCCTGATGCCACTTCCTTCCTCAGACATGTCTAAGTGCCTAGATGTCCACTCAAGCCTGCTCGGAGGCCAAACATCTCAGTACGCAGCTCAGCCCTGAGTCTCATCAGCATCTTCCCCACCTCCTCTGCATTCCTCTCCTCTGCTGCCCACCTCGAAGGTGTCTTCAGAGCCATCCAACTGGGTTAGGATGGGAAAAAAACCACTCAGAAAACAATGTGTTCCTCACCATGACAGGCTGGTGGTTTGAGATACTTCAGTGGGTATCCCACCTCTCCGAGGCTACTCCAAGAATGCAGCTGGGACTGAAGGGGCTCTTCTCTCCTTGCCAGGGGCTGTTCTCTTTGCTGCCTCTTAAAGGAAAGGCATTCAGTCATGCCAGCACTTTTGCATGCAGAGCTCTATTAGGGCTTTACCCTGCTGAGGCGTAGCTGAACATTTTCCATCAAAACCCGTTTCAGCCAAAACTGATCTTCATCAACACAGAAAACAGTGTGTATCTTGGGGGGAGGGTCAAAATTTCAGAATCTCATTAAGAAAATGAGCCTGAAAAAAAAAAAATCAATAAGAGAAATCTCATTTTTGGTTTTGATAAAAACCCTGGCAAATCTTGCAAAAAATCTTTAGCAGAAATATTTGTTGTGAGCCTGTATAAATTGCTCCTGTAAATCTATGGTTGCCCTGAATCCAGCCCATTCCTGGGCTGTGGGGCTGACCCAGGTGCATGTCAAGCCCTAATAGACATGTTTCCTTCATTTGATTGCTTGAAGCGCCCCGGGGCTGTCTTAGAGGCAGAGGATACACTGAGATAACATAGAGATTCATTAGTGCCCCTGCTCATTAACAGAGACCTCTGTGTCAGTGATGTGGCTCCTCTCATTTGTGTCAGTGGTGCAGGGGTGTTCGGAACAGCCCTGCTGCCCACCTAGTCCTTGCAGACAAAGCTGTTGCCACATCTTCGAGGGCAACTCCTGCCCACCTCCTCCCAGCTTGCCTGTCCCTTCCAGATCCAGCGTCTCAGTGCTCCTCTTTGATCCTTGTCACAATGTGCACAAGGGCTGCATGTACCAAGGGAGAGATATGGATGCTTGTGCACCAGGTCAGATGCTAATGAAGGGTGTTTGGTGCTGGGATGAGGAGGAAAAGTGAGAAGGATGAGAATCAAACTGGGAACAGAAGTCATGGGCTCTCTGGGGTTTAGGAAACACAGGACCAGATGTCACATCTTCGCTCATGCCAGGCAAAGGTCTCAATCTGCCTCCCCATCCCCCGCCAGAGAAACCAATCCTCCTAATCAGAGGTGTCTGTTTGCAGGGATTAAGTGGAGATCAAGCTGTCTGAGCATCATATCCTCTTTCCTGAAGAGGTTCTGGTTATTTAAAGAGGTCTAATTTGCTATCCTTATTACTAGGGACTGGGAGATGCTGCACAGAGCCCATGCTGCACTCAGGCTGGAGCTGCTCTCTCTACCTGTCCTCTTCTCCCTCAGCCCAGGGTGATGCACCCAGAACTGGGACCAATGCTCTCTGTGCCTCCAGCCATGGTAGAGAAGGGATTCCTTTGGGCTGCCTGTTAAGTCACTTCTAAAATTTCAGGAGGACCATTTGCCTGTAGCAACTGTCCCTGTTGGCATGCAGGGCAGGTAGCTCTGAACACCTTTTCCCATTAACCTATTCTGTCACTGAGCTGTCACCCAAAGGACAGGAACAAAAAGGAAAACAGGGCTGTCTCTGACTGTGCTGCAGAGAAACCTTGGACCACTCCAGCATGAGTTCTCCCTGACTCCAAAGCTCCCTGCTGGGATGTGGGTCCACATGGCTGAACGATAGTCCTGGGATGCTCCTGGGAAGTTAAGGCCTTCCTGGCACTGTACGACTGCCTTGTCCCTGGTACCTCTGCATCAGCCCTCAGCAGTCTCATGTCTCCACCACATACATGGACTTGAAATTGCTGGCTCAGATTTCCCTGAGTTAAACACCCAGTTCCTGCCAATCTCCCAATCCAGGCACACTCTTGCAGCTGAGAATGGAAAACCTTCTGGAGATATTCCTGCAAGGTGCAAGCAACTGTCTTTTGCTGAGTCCTCTGCAGCAAACCGTCATCATCTCACTTCCTCATGGCACAGAATTTGTGAGCAAAGTGACTCAGTACTGACACCTTCTGCACTTGGGTGAAGAGATGGGTTCACTCTTCCCAGGGCTAAGAAGTTCAGAGGCTAGTCCCCTTTATTAGAAAGCTTTGGTTGGATTCCCTTTATCCACTCCTGTGTTGTCCAGGGCATAGAATACAGAAGTTCATGAGGAATAGGCATTCTGTCTTTGCTACTAGAGGCTGCTGGGGACACTTGAGAGGTGCTGTGATGCTGCACAGGTCCTGGACACTACTTGCTGTGCACTCAGGAGATGGTAGTGAGACCAGGGGGGAAGGGGTGGGACTCCTTCTGTGGGGCAGGGGTACGCACAGTCCACAATCCCACATTTCCCCTCCTGCAGTTCGATCGGTGCCACAATGTGGTTGAAGATTAACCCTTTTAGGAGGCACCTGCTGTCACTTGGTTTAATGTCATCAGCCCTTTCCCCAGCCACAGGCACTGCTGTAATGAGAGTGTCCTCTGCAGATCTCAGCGGGAGGTGTTTCTGAAGGATGGCCGGTCACATTCCAGTGCACATGACACTTCACTTTCTGGTCAATGGCAAGCGCTACATTGCTGTCATAGCAGGAACATCTGGTTGGGCCATTGCACTGCAATTGCCAAATGAATTTTCTTATCCTACCAGGCCCTCCTCCCACTGACTCTCAGGACTTTCTGCAACAGAATGCTGGGCATGCATCTTCAGTGGACAGTAACACAGACGGGGTGACTGACTCGTGCTGGTAACTATGTGCTCTGGGTGGGAGGTGGACTAGGGAGTTTGAGAAGTCCCCTGCCATCAATACAGCTATGACAAGAGCCATGAAGTAGCAGGAAAGAAGTGCTAGCGAGAAAAACCAATGGCATTTGCAGTCCCATAATACATGGAGACATTTTCTAGAGCTTCATAGATTAACACTGTAGAACCAGAACAGTCTGAAGTCTGTCCAGGCCAAGGAATGGACAGTATTTCAGGACACAGATGTCTGTTTCCAGGTGTGACTGATGTCCATTCACTTCATTTAAATATTTATGCAGCACCTACAACGGTGGCCTGTGAGAACCTGCTGAACCACACAGAGTGGGAAGCAAAGTCCAAGTTACTCACTCCTACAGCTGTGTGCGTCCTAGAGAAGCAATTCAAGACCAGTCTTTCCTCAGGCCTGCTTGACACCTGCCATGGAACCAGAAAGTGCAGGGCACATGCTGACAGCAGGCAGCCTCTAGCCTGGCCCCTGGCATGAATGAGGGCTCTGTGCTTTGATGAGATCAGCTTGTAGATGATGGGATGTGAACCAAGTGAGCCAGGGATGAGTCTGGTGGGCAATGCCCACTGCAGGAGAGGTGTGTTTTCAGTGCAGGGTCCTCTGATCGGAACTGCTCACCCACGATGGCTTGATTTGTGGTCGAGCAGGTTGTAAACAGTTCCACACTGGAATTTCAGAGTCAGTAAAATCAAAATGCCCAGGCAAGTTTCTGGTGTCTGAGGTTGGTCCCACAGAAACAGGTTGCTTCTAACATATGATGAGTCCTTTTCCCAGAAGCTGGCTTGATGCTCATCTTTAAGACCCATTGGGGTGCAGTGAGATTGAAACTTTCAGAGTGGCCCCAAGTGTTTGGGGGAAACTTTAAGAGGCAAGCATCACCTGTACAGCAGTGACCCCATTTGGGAATCATGTGTAGACCTGCATACCATGTTTCCACATGGATGTTGGCTAGCTGGGGAGACTGCAGAGAAGATACATAAGCTATTTGATAGCTGGAGAAGAATGCCTGAAGAGTTGAACTTGCTTCATTTTTCAAGGAAGTCTAGGCATGACTCAATTACAATGTGCATGAGCACTGAGGAGGCAAAACCAAAGTTTTTTCTGGCCTTCAAGCATATGACCTGTATCAGGGAGAGTTATTTGGCCTGTCTGTTCATCACTTTGTCCATCAGTAAACTGAAGAAAAAATTCACCCAGATCCAGGAAGTTTGCCAGGTGGCACTGTAAAGCACCACCATACTCTTACACAGAATGTATAATATGAGGATCTGGTACCAACTACATGCTGAATACAGAGTTTCTCTTATGTTGTTTACCCCAGGAAAGATCACAAAAGATGCTATGTTATACCTGGTTTATTTTGACTTTTTAAATAAACTGCATCAGTCTGAGAAGGAGTATAGTAGTGAGGTGCAGCCTTGAGATGAAGGGAGGGAATGGGAAGGCTATCACTGTCCTCAAGGCAGGCCTGAGGCTGCCCCTAGGCTGAGCTGCAGCTGGGAGAGGCTTGTTTCCCTGTGCTGGGAGAACAATGTGCTCATGCTGCTGCTGGATGGTCTCCTAGGGCAAAGAGCACTGCCTTCCTTCACAGAATCATAGAAT
>NW_010255778.1:0-6687 GCF_000690775.1 Eurypyga helias | reverse complement strand
AAAGAGTTTCCAGGCACAGTAGAAAATGGCTCTTTGAGGCTTGGGGTTCTGTTTGTTTGTTTTTTAATATTGAGGAGGATCTGAGCTGGAGGGAGGTAAGCAGAGAACAGCAGACTTAGGAGCCTTTTTCAGGACAGCGTCACCCACAGTGGGAGAGTGAACCCAGCATAGGCCAGTGTCACAAAAGGGGGACTATGCTGGGTGGTTTAGGCCTCTTAAAAGATCAGCATCACAAATACTAGGGGAAAAACTATGATTTTTATTATGAATTTGTGAGAAGCGTGACTTAACAAAATTTGATGGCAAGGTCCACTCTATTACTTATTCAACATGAAAAAGCATAGAAAGGCAAAATCAAATTAACACTGGATTAAAATATTTTTACATTAATTAAAAATTTACAGAGTCAGGGAAATCAAGTCAGGGTTGGATTGTCGTGGTATGGACTAGAGAAAAGGGTCAAGAAAATTCCTCCCGTTAGGTCACGAGGTTCTGAGTGGACCCCCTTGCTTTCTAAACTCCTCAAAAGAGAAGTCTAGGTGCAGCTGAATCCACTTCTATTCCCAGACCTGGGCAATAGTTTATTTCTAAGGAATTGGGGAAAGGATTACAGTGTGTAGAGTTTTGTGCTTGGTGTGAAACTTTGGGATAGTAACAATGTGGGGCAGCAGTAATTCAAAATGCCGTAACACTATTCAGATATGTCACAAAATTAGATTATATAATTCCCTTGCACGACTTAACTCTCAATAAATCAGTACGGTAACTTAATCAAAGACTTGACAAAGTTATACACATAAGGTTGCATGCATGCACTCACACAGACAGATACAGAAATATAGGTATACATATATGTATGTAAAGGTACCCGTTAAAATTTCCCCTTGAGTTTGGTAACAATACTGACATCAGAAGTCAGTGCATCTCTCAGCAGGTGGGGAGTTGAGCCTCAAGGAGGTTTTTCAGCCCAGGTTGTGTCAACTGTTGTCTGATTTCACAAACTTGAGAGTTTGCGAACTCTGAGAGGTGTCCCACTTTGAGGGAGGTGCTGGGTGCAGCCCGCTGTGGTCCAGGAGAGCTCAAAGCATCATTCTTGAAACTGTTATTTATAGCATATCAAGATAATTGACTTTAGGCATAAATAATTTTACATCCTGGCCTTAACTGGGGCAGGCAGTCATTGGAATTCCCAGTTGGTACTGATCTTCTCAGGTTGCAATAAGGTTCAAGGCTGGCAGGGGATGAATTAGTGCACTGTCATCCCCCACAGTAACCAGGCAACTGACCTCTAGTAGGACAAATCCCCAACTTGGCAGTGCAACAGTGCTTTGTTATGATAAGGAGTGCTGAACCACCAAACTCCCTGCACAATGGCTGAGGTTCAGTGGGAATCCCTAAGACCATAAAGCTGTCCAGGAGTTGAGAGGGAAAGAAATGCACCAACATAACCAGGCAGAGATGTACAACTGTGGTAGGAAATGGCAGCTCTGAGCTCCAGTCCCTTCTTGTAGGTTTTATTTAACCATCACAGAGGTCTTTTGTTCAGCTCACTTATATTTTTAAGTGTCTGCCCACTTTGTGTTTGCCTTATTTCACCAAATTATAAGAGTTTATAAGACACATTTGACAAAAGATTTTGTTAAAAATGACCTTGATGTAAATACTGTCTATGCTGAGAGAACAGTGGCTCCTTCATTCTTTTTTCCTGAAGATTCTCTGGGCTCTTATAATACTGAAGCCTTCATTCCTTCCAATTAGATTAAAATTTGTAAGAAATATGTATTTTAAAAATTTGGGAAAAATGGTTAAAAAATAAGTCTTTACAAAATACTGTTAGAACACAGTCTAAGGAAGAAATGCAAGTCTATGCAAAAGGCCCAAACTGAAAGATGAAGTCAAACAAACAAAAAATTCTTATTATTATAGTACTGAAAACAGGAGATAAACACTAGAAATAGATGCTGAAACTGTACAATTGAAAATTGAGTTCAACTGAGTTGAACTGAACTTCACTATCCTCCATTAGTATAAACACAGCAATGAAATTAAAGAAAGAGGAAAGCACCCTCTGATGAAAGCCAAGATAATTCTGTTGATCCCCTGTCGTATTCTACTTGGCAAACTTCAGCAAATCCTCAATACGATCATGAAGATGTTATTCACAATGTATCTAAGACCCTAAGTATATATGAAGGGTGCAGTTTGCCTCCTTAAAGGATGAAATCAGCAGATGGAAAGCTAGGTACTTGAAGCCTTTCTGGCCAGAAGCCTGAAAGCGTAGATCTTGCACAAAGGGGTGCTCTTCCATGAGAAATATTGCCCAGAGAAGGAGTTTGCTGCTCTCCTGAGAGATCCATGTTGAATGGAACAGGTTTGGAAGTAGAGCACTTACCTGATTGTGCTTTATGGGTGCTTATGGGGGCTTTAGAAAGAGGGTTCTGTGCTGCTGTTGGAGTTTTTCAGAGACATTTAGACCAATTGTAATCCTTCCTAAACCTCTACTATTCCCAAAGCTTCACTTAAGAAAATATTGAGAGGGATTAAGAAAGCCTGAATTCTAAATTATTAAAAAAAAAAAAAATATAGTAAGTAGCATTGTTTCTTTTTTTCTTTTTGTTCTCTATTGCATAAAATGGACAATTAAAAATAAAAATAAATCTGATCCAGCTTTATATTTTATCGTCAAACTTTTGGAAGTAAAATTCTGATTTTTATTTTTTACATAAATTGTGCTCAGTTTTTGTTAGTTTCTGCCAATCAAGTGAGAAGAAGCTTTCATTTAGCATTTCAAACGTGCAACAAATGACCACTATAACCCCGCATGCTCTGTTGGTGTGTATCATACATGGACTTTGAGAAAGGACAGAAACGCAGACCCCAGCCCCCTCTGGTGCAGCTGCTGAGAACGGGTCCCGTCTCACCCCTGTGAAGGACAGCCCTCTTCCCCGTGTCGGTGTCAGAAGCCCAGAGCTCTGCCTCTCTACGGCACAGCTCCCCTGGCTCCGTGCACACCCCTGAAAAACTACATCTGCCTCCGACTTCTGAACTCAGAGAGACCATCTTCTGGAATGCGTGAGCTGCCAAGACAACACTCATGAAGACAGTTTTCAGCATGTCTCCTTCCCCAACAGTTTCACACAAGATCAAGAAACTACAGCAGAAGTAACAACCTTAGTCAAGGTCATTGTTAAGAACATGTAAAAGCTACGTATACTTCATGATGAACAGTATTATTTCAAATAAAGAAAATGAGAAGAAGGCCTGTAATGTTCTCAGTCATCCCACTGAAACACACACGTAACTGCCAGAACTCAGGTATATGCACTACACCCCACGATCTCTTCAAAGGCTCCAACAAATGTTCGAGTAAGTCTGTAGGAAAAGAGGCTTAAATCTGAGAAAGCACACTACTCTAAGATTTTAATTTCTGTTTTGGAAATAATTGAAGCATATTTACATCTGAGTTGTTCCTTCTAAAGCATCCCTTCAGTGATTTCAGGATAATCCTCCAAACGTATACTCTCCACCGCAGGTTGCAGTGGTCATTTTCTACAGCAGCTGTAGTAAATGCATTTGACTTGAAATAGGTTGGTCAAGTTAATGCACCCTCATTTCCATCCCAAACCCCGAGTTCAAAAGGTGCTGCAGTTTTTGTAAACCTTTCCATTGAGTTCAAGATACTGAGATTTTGAGTATCATCTTTCTTTTTTGCCTATTTTGACCTGATGCTTTCTTCCATTATGAGGTAATAATGATTTAAAAAATCAGAAAACAAAAAAGTTACAATGCTGTCACTGTAATTTAAAAGGACCATTGTTTAATATTTAGAGGGATTTAGCACCAATGTTATTGCATTATTCTTTCTTTTAGTCTTCAGTGACTTTTTAAAACTACCTGAAGATTTGCACATTGCCATGTAATGGAGACATTTGTTCTTTTTATTTTCATTACATCTGTTTCAATGTCATATCTTTCACAAGAGGTAAAAAGTCTGATTTCTCATGTCAGTGTTATCTTTTAATTTTCAATTGCTCTAATTCCACAGACACAGCTTTAAATTACAACTCTATTCTGTGTGGTGTGGTGGGGAGTTGGAGAGAGCCAGGGCAGGGCTCCATATGGACCTTGACAAGGAAGGCCTGACAACAAATATCTTCAGAGGAACACTGCTTTATTGAGACAGACCAGGAAGAGGAACACTGATAGCAAGTCAGTCTTGTGTCCCTTCAGATACCCGGCACCCAATGCTTGTGTAGTGTCAGA
Organism: Eurypyga helias; assembly: GCF_000690775.1. Taxonomy (NCBI): domain Eukaryota; kingdom Metazoa; phylum Chordata; class Aves; order Eurypygiformes; family Eurypygidae; genus Eurypyga; species Eurypyga helias. Next base: position 2,424 of record NW_010255778.1, on the reverse strand, counting down.
CAGAGCTCGGGTGGGCTTTCCCCCTGTGTGCAACTCTCCATTGACTACTTTTCTTGTTAAGAAGGCTGAGTTCACACAGTCCCTCCTGTAACTCTCTACTGACCAGTTGACTGAGATAGCTTGAAGAAGACAGAGAGAATGATTGATTTTGCACATTTATATTCTTTCTTCAGCCACCCTGTGATAGAGGAAAGATCTACTAAGGACAACAGTATTTTAAAAGCCACATTTTTCACCTGATCAACACAGGGCAGATTTGTACTTGTGCTGAGTCAATCTGAATTTACACACTGCAATATTTAGGAGGCTGTGCATTAATACGAACATTTATATTTTCATCTGTTGGAGAGCAAGTGTACGAGTTACGGTGTCAAGTATTCCAGATGCGGTGTATTAATGAGAAAATAATTCTGCCTTCATGCCTAATACATATTGAAATAAAAAATATTAAATGAACATATTTCACTTCTAGGTGTTTATATTAGTTATCAAAATCAAAAAAGAGATAAACGAAGTAGTTTAGGAAACTACAGATTTTCATATAACAACTCCACAATCATTTCCAAGAACAAATGAGGAACAAATCTAAGGGCTTAAAAGACTTTTATACTGGGACATACCTCAGCTCCACTGAACACCATACACTGTTTTCAACAATAAGCTACTGTGTATGATCAGGAAAGTATGTACTATTTATATACAATAAAACCAATACTTTAAGATCCCATTAGTATTTTCTAATTGAAGCACTGACATTTTATAAAAAATATTATTTTCATTTAGAAACAACAGAATCTTATTTTAAAAAGAGTTAGAAATACCAAACACCAAAATATTGATTTTGATATGCAGTTGAATTTTCTCAGTGCTTTTTTTTTTTTTTTTTAAATACAATTTTTCTTGAGGGAAGAATAGGGAAGGGAAAACAATGGATTTGAGAAAACATACTTTTTCAGTCCAGTTGTCACTTAAACCAGTCATATGTCTCATATTTCCCCTGTACAATTTACAATATAAAAACTATTTATCTTTCCATCTTTTGATAAGAAACAGATTTATTGGTTAAATATTTATTTCTAGAATAATTTCACATTCATTAAAGCCTAATATTTACCTTCTAGTGGATAGGCAGTTTGTAAAAATCTTGTAAATTTTTTGACACTCAGAGCTGTCAAATATGTTACTTTTAAGCTCAAATGTCTATATATGTCTTTCAATCTTTTGAGTGTGAACATTTATACACCAGTGTTAAACTATTAAAAATAAATGAGCAAATATTCAAAAGTACCTGTGAAAATTAATTAGGTCTGTGATGTTTGTTTGCTTTTATTTTCTTAAGATCATAGGGCATTTTATGTGTTTGAAGAAAAATACTGGAAAGAATATTCCCAGATCTTTTTTTCAGCCCATGCTGTTCCATAGCAAAGACTTGCAGACAAATACAATTTTTACACTTTAAAAGTCTCATAGACTGTATTCTATTTGGGGTTTCACAAGCAAGACTCTGACTGAGAGTGGATTTGACAAGTAATTGTAGACACACACAAAAAAAAGAAAAAGAAAAAGAAAAAAAAAAAGACACAGTTTTCATATGAGATTTGAGAATTCACTGTTTCCAAGCTCCTCTGTGTTATCCTGAATTCACTGACTTTCTCATTAAACACGATACATATTAATCATAAATTATCAGCAAAAGGTCTTTCTCCAAATAGAAGGAAATGCTAAAAGCACTTATGCTTTGATATATGTATTCAGTGAAAAGGAATCCCAAAAAACTTTCAAAAATCCCCAAACAACTAAAAAGCCTCCTTTGTTTACAATTATATGAATTTTTATAAATTACAGTTGGTTACAATGAACCATGATTATGCGTACAAAGGGAAATGGTAGGTAAACACCTTTTCTCAGGAAGTTGTCATTTTTTGTGTGTGTGTATGTGTTTGATTTTGATATATAACACTGTTCTTAAAAATTATGAGATTCATAGATATGTGAAGAGACTCTTACCTGACCTCTGTGAAGTTTTTAGGTGACCAACTCAATCAGCTTTTTCTTAGAATTCATTTTTATCAACAACCATGAATTTCATGTTACTGTGAGTCAGCTTTGCAGGTTATCAGCACTTTGTATATAGAATTCCTATGGAAACAGATGAAAGAAGAATTTTGAGCTACATGAAAAAGTGATAGAAATTCTAAGTCTTCATCCCCTGATTTATATACTCAGAATGTTGATCGTTTTTCATAATGCAAAGCTGTGTTTTCTCACTTCCACTTCCCCCACCCCCTTCCAATTAGCTGTGGTTTTGTGTTGAAGCCAGAAGCATTTTCAAATGTCCTGTGGTTAAACACGTAACATTTTAGAGATAAATTTTTGGAGCACTTGCCACTAATTCCATCAGAATTTGCATCTTATGGCAATGTG
>NW_010255777.1:9868-14529 GCF_000690775.1 Eurypyga helias | reverse complement strand
ATAGAAGGCTACCATATTCATCAGGATAAATGCTATAATATCTTCTACATCTACTTGCTTTCCTCTTTAAGATATGAAATAAATTGTGTAAAGCTAATAATTTGAATTGTGGAATAAAGAGCATTAGCCACACTCCAGGACACCTTTTTGCTTTGTGAAGTGAACAGCTCTGGAAATGGTGTTTGAAGCCAGTTTTGTATCATATGCTTGAGATGCTGCAATAAAGGTATTTACTAATTACAAAATATAGTTGTTCAGTTTTGGTCTTTGGAAGGGGAGGAGACTTCTGACCTTTAGGCATTTCTTTATGGAAGAAATTATCGAGTTCTGCTGAATCAATGGGTTTTCTTCCATTGACTTTATCCATTTTGGCTAATGTCCAATTTGACCTCCCTCAACTTCTGTCTGGGTGTTTGAACAGCTAGATCATCTTTGGCAGCTACTGATGTGGTTTTGAATTTTTTATGGCAAAGTGATTATTGATGTTCAGCCAGTTATCAAAACACAAGCTTCGATTGCTGCAAAGAAAGCACTGCTGTTTACTCTTCAAAGCCCAGTATTAAATTTCTTCTCATCTTGGGGAACAACACAGTAAATGATGCAGGGGAACAGAGACACGGTTCAAATACATCCTGACAGAGAGACGATCTTTAAATACAGATGCTTTAGGAAAGAATCTTTGTGAAGGATCTGTTTCATACAGGCTTTTCAAACATTGCAGGGAGTTGCCTCTTCTATATGCTATGCAGGTAACATCCTTTAATAAAAGTGTCAGGTTTTATGTAATTTGTAATACTTAAAGCTTCTTCCTTGAACACATATTTTCCCTTCTTCCAGCAATCCCCTTTGTCCAGGTGTGCAAGGTCTCTGTGCCACAGAGGTCTTCTACTCATGAAGCAATTCCTACTGACTCCAGGCTAGACTTAGTTCTGGTGCCGTCCATCTCCTATCCTTGTGTTTTTCCTTAGAAGATGACCATGTGAGAAAGTCAGTCTACAACTGAAGGTCTGTAAGCAGTTGATAGAGCTGAAGGCATTAGTGTGGTTCATCAAAATGGGACTCAGCCAACCTAAAGGGTATGAAAAGCTGAACACATCCCACTTCCCTGTCATATACAGTATACAATGTATACGACGCTGACAGTCACTTGTTTTTAGCATAGGCAACCACTGATATCTTCTTTTAAGTGAGATTCATACATGCTGATTACATTTACTGCATAAATTGCTTCATTATTAAAATCAGGTCATTTGAGCCCCAAAACCATTAACATGCAAACTATGAGCATAATTTCATAAGCTAATAAATCAAGCACAGGAAAAGAATTAAGCAGTTCCTAGTGATAAGTGTTTCTTCAGAGATTAAGAAACACAATTTTCTTATGCATATATTAACATTTTACAAGTGAATTCATGCAAATGCAATTTTTCTGCACATATAAAACTTATGTTTAATAATCTTTATACTCAGCCTCCAGAGTTATTTTAAAATGTATGTTTTTTCTTCAATCACTGTACAGGAATTTGATGATGAACCAGCTAGCCTGTTTTGTTATACTTTACCTGTAAAATTCTTTATGCCTTTTTGGAGCAGTCAGAGCTAAGAAATAAAACAAGCCAAGATATGATTTAGAAGAAAAACAGCTTGGGTTCATCTTAGATAATGAACTATTCATTCAAAGTAAATTTTGTATTCTTAATCTTAAGCAGTATGAATGAAATTGTAATTATCTCCATAACTGCAATCTAGAATCATAGTTATTGTCTTATTAAAGTGGTGCATTAAAATTGATTTAATTCCCATTTCATAGAATCATAGAATGGTTTGGGTTTGAAGGGACCTTAAACATCATCTAGTTCCAAACCCCTGTCATGGGGGTTCCAACACCTTCCACTAGAACAGGTTGCTCAAAACTTCATCCAGCCTGTACCTGAAGACATCCAGGAATGGGGGATTCACAACTTCCCTGGGCAACCTGTTCCAGTACCTCACCACCCTCTCCAGGAAGAATTTTTCCCTCATATCTAATCTAAATCTCCCCGCTTTCAATTTAAACCCATTACCCCTTGTCCTATCACTACAGGACCTTGTAAAAAGTGCCGCTCCAGCTTTCTTGTAGGCCCCCTTCAGGTACTGGAAGCCCGCTATAAGGTCTCCTGGAGCCTTCTCTTCTCCAGGCTGAACAAGCCCAGACTGAACTCAGCCAGTCTTCATAGGAGAGGTGCTCCAGCCCTCTGATCATCTTCGTGGACCTCCTCTAGACTCGTTCTAACTGGTCAATATTCCTTCTCCCTGAACTGATTCACCTTGGGGACAGGCAAGGACCACTGCTGACAGCAGGGAGGTGATGACAACATGCAAGAGGGGACATGTGGGGACACTTATGTGGCAGCTGGTTGCTATGTCACTTTTGCTGCAGTTTGAAGCCATAGCCTCAGCCACAGGAGAACCAGTGTTGTCCGTTGTCACACGCACAGTGGTAGTAGTCACTCAAACACAACTGAGGTAGCAGAACAGTCAGCAGACAGCCTGTGCTGAAGAAGAGAGAAAAAAAGAACATATTATGGTCACTGTTGATATAGCTCATGTGGTGGGTGAGTTGGACCTGTTGTTCAGAAGATCAAGTATTAATTACCAAAATTCAGAAACAGCAGAGCACTGTCGATATGCAGCTGTCCACATCTGTTGTCCAAACCATTCTTGTTCTGTGTTCCTCCCTCTCCTTTTTGCACATCAGGAAGTACAGCGATGTTGTAAATCCCCCAGATTACTAGTGTTCTCCCTACCTTTCCCCAGTTGGAGTATTCAGTACCTCATTCCTTAGTTGCTGTCTCTTTTACATTCTTCTTTTTAAAGCATATACTGAATTACTGCTGCTCCTAGCAGGTCTTTAGCTTGATTGGGTGCTGTGTGTTACTATTGTATATGCATAAATCATTTGTATCTGTTGAGGATTCTCCTGGGCTGTGTTTCAGATACGTCTTCAAAAAGGTTTATCACAACCCCATTCCAGGTCATAAACTCATTTTTCAATGTTTGTGTAACTAATTGCACAGAGGAGATGATGTAGCTAGCACAGGGCAGGTGACAACACCCATGTGAAATAGTCTTTATGAGAATTTTCTAATAAAAATATGAGTAATCACAGTGGAATGGTTATGGAATATTTGGCAGTGTTGCTTTCCATATTGCTGAAACTGAATATCAAAAAGATTTGAAATATTGTCTGGACAAATTGGCATGATTTGGGAGTTTTTACAACATAACAGTCCCACTTGAAGTCAAATGGAGGCTACTGTGCAGATGCAAAACCTGACTTGTTTGCTTTGTTCATATATAGTAGAATCCTCTTGGAAGTCAAAGGCAGATTACTCAGCTGAATAAAATTTCTGGGTCAGGTTCCACATTTGCACATATGTGTAAAAACAGGAATTTTAATTTGTAGGATTCTGTAATAATTATTCTCAGGTAACACTGATATCTTCCCTTTTATAATATTAACAAACTTTTTAGTGTGGAACACTCAATATGAAGTACTTCACTTAGCCAGGCAGCAGGAAGTAGTAAATTCAGCTTGGAAGTAATTTCTAGTATAAACTAGAAATTTCTACTTTATCAAGGATCACTGAGCAGAGGAAAAGGATATTTTAAAGAATCAGTCTTTGAATAATGGCTTGTTCATTACATTAAAATGTTATTTATTCATTAATCTGACCACTTCCTAACTACTACTAGCACATTATATGCACTTTCCAACTCATGAAGGAAGAAAATGGAGACAAGTGGACTGTGTTGTCCGTGCCTGACAATTACAGTGCATATCAGTGGTAGGAAGATGAATGGAAGTTCGAATGGGTCTCTAATGGATTCCCTTAATATGAAAAACTGCTCTATATGCAAGTGTGTATAGGGCTGCACTTCACACACACATTTCAGAACCAGGAAAGCCAGGAAGAGCCTGGATGAAGCATTCAGTTGTAGATGTATTCATTTTTCTTCCTGCATGTCTGCAGTGGCTGCTGTGCTACCCTGTACCTCTGTAACCTATCCCAGGAAATATACCTGTTCTCTGTGCCTGCTTCTCAAGCACCGCTAGCAGATGGGGGACAGGCGTCTTACTCGCTATCTTCCCTGTAAGTGTATTGGAAGGAGTATTCTCTTGCATTTGAAGACAAGTGCTAGGAAATCAGCATTCCTACTCTGGGGTCCTAATAACCATAACAAACCCAACAACGTTTCTCCTCCTTTACCAAGAACCCAAAATATTTATGGACGTACAGAGCTATTGCAGATTTTCTTCCAGAAAAATTATATTGTAACCAAGATTTTTCTGAGGGCAAGAATGGCTGTTGTTTTGGTTTTCATTTTAAGATCCCTGTCTACAACACAAAACAAATGCTGGTTTATTTTCCTCCAGCAGAGAAGATTCTGGTGAGGTGGGAACTCTGTGTAAAAAGCAGTGCTATACTGCTCCCCTAAGATGATCAAAAATAGGCTTGTTCTTGTTTCATCTGGCTCTCCAGACATTTGGGACCCATTTTTGAACCAAGGCACGTCCTCCTCACTTTCCCAACACACCTGTAGTGTTCCAGAGGCATCATCCAGAGTGAAAAGAAAGTCAGGTCTTGACACTGCTGCTTGGCTTGGTGGTGGCTGACCCT
>NW_010255777.1:4926-9850 GCF_000690775.1 Eurypyga helias | reverse complement strand
GGAATCTGGCTCAGCAGACACCTGGTAGTTTTCTGGTAGGCAACCATACAGAAATGTCTCAATGGCAAGTGGTGAAGGTTGTGCAAAGATGAAGGTGGGACAAGTCTACCAGCAGTGAGAAGGGAGCTGGCTTGTCACCCTGAGGTCAAGGTTTGACCTTTAAGTCACCTGAAGGGGGACATGCAACTGCAACCCTGTAAGGGTAGCTATTTCGTGGTTTTCTATACCGAGCTCAGGTATGTACTACTGGTAATATGAACTTCATGCTGTCTATTGAGAAACTTGTTTATAAGCATGGGATATCAACTTTGAAAGATTTAATGCTTAAATGAAAATACAAGATGTCATGCATTATAATGACAAAGAAAGTCCTACAGACAAATATTACTGCAACATAGAACTACATTTTAGGAAATCTGAAGAGAAAATAGAGTGGCAAGCTTTTTATAACTGATGTGTATATAGTTTTATACTTTGGATTTGATTCTGTTAAAGTGGACCAACATGGGCTAAGTTTGCTTACCAGTCCTTCTCTTTAAGTCTGGCACATGAAGAACTGCAGCACTAAACATAAAACCTTTGATTCCAAGCAACTCTAAATAAGGACAGCCAAGAAAGTTCAAGCAAATCAAATTAGGGATATAAATCAAATTTCCATATATTAAAGTGCATTAAAAGACTTCTGTGTGGTTTAATTCCTTCTGGTAGTGAGGGGCACAGAACTGAACACAGTATTCAAGGTATGGCCTCACCAATGCTGAATACAAGGGAACGATCACTTCCCTACTTCTGCTGGCCACACTATTTCTGATGCAGGCTAGAGTGCTGTTGGCCTTCTTGGCCACCTGTGCACACTTCTGGCTCATGTTCAGCTGGCTGTCAGCCAGCACCCCTAGGTCCTTTTCTGCTGGGCAGCTTTCCAGCCACTCTTCCCCAAGTATTTCATGGGATTGTTGTGACCCAAGTGCAGGATCCAGCACCTGGCCTGACTGAAACTCATGCAGTTGGCCTCTGCCCATTCATCCAACCTATCCAAATCCCTCTGTAGAGCCTTCCTACCCTCAAGCAGATCAACTCTCCTGCTTAAACTTGGTGTCATCTGCAAACTAAGGGAGGGTGCACTCAATCCCCTCTTCCAGATCATTGATAAAGATGTTAAAAAGAACTGGCCCCAGTACTGAGCCCTGGGGAACACCACTTGTGACCAGTTGCCAACTGGATGTAACTCCACTCACTACAAGTCTTTGGGCCTGGGCATCCAGCCAGTTTTTAACCCAGCAGGACATATACTCATCCAAGCCGTGGCCTGCCAGCTTCTTCAGGAGAATGCTGTGGGAAACAGTGTAAAGGCTTTACTAAAGTCCAGGTAGACAACATCCACAGCCTTTCCTTCATCCACTAAGCAAGTCACCTTGTCATAAAAGGACATCAGGTTAGTCAAGCAGGACCTGCCTTTCATAAACCCATGCTTACTGGGCCTGATTACCTGATCACCTGTGTGATGGCACTCAAGATGATCTGCTCCATAACCTTCCCCAGCAGCAAGGTCAGGCTGACAGGTCTGTAGTTCCCAGAATCCTCCTTCCAGCCTTTCTTCTAGACGAGTATCACATTTGTTAGCCTCCATTCAACTGGGACTTCTCCAATTAGCCAAGACTGTTGGTAAATGATGGAAAGTGGCTTGGTGAGCACTTCCGCCAGCTCCCTCAGTACCCTTGGGTGGATCCTGTCTAGCCCCATAGACTTATGTGCATCTGAGTGGTGTAGCAGGTCACTAACAATATCTTCTTAGATTATGGGGGCTTCATTCTGTTCCCTTTATTCCAGCTCTGGGGGCTGGGTATCCAGAGAACAACTGATCTTATTGCTAAAGACCGAGGCAAAGAACACATTAAATGTCTCAACTTTTTTCTTGTCCTCTGTTACTATGTTTCCCCTTGCATTCAATAAAGGATGGAGCTTCTCCTTAGCAATCCTTTTGTTGTTAAGGTACTTACAGAAACATTTTTTATTGTCTTTTACAATAGTAGCCAGATTAAGTTCTAGCTGGGCTTTGGCCTTTCTAATCTTTCCCATGTATAGCCTCATGACATCCTTGTAGTCTTCCTGAGTGGCCTGCCTCTTCTTCCAAAGGCCATAAACTCTCCTTTTCCTGAGTTCCAATCAAAGCTCTCTGTTTAGTCAGGCAAGTCTTCTTCCCTACCAGCTCATCTTCCAGCACATGGAGGCAGCCCGCTCCAACACCTTCAGGATTTCCTTATGAAGAGTGCCCAGCCTTCCTGGACTTCTTTGCCCTTCAGAACTGCCTCCCAAGGAACACTGTTAACCAGTTACCTAAACAGGCCAAAGTCTGCTGTCTGAAAGTCTAAGATAGCAGTTCTACTAACCACCTTCCTTACTTCACCAAGAATCAAAAATTCTATCAATTCATGGTCACTGTGCCCAAGACGGCCTCCAACCTTCACATCACCCACAAGTCCTGCTTTGTTTAGAAAAAACACGTCTAGTGGGGCACCATCCCTAATTGGCTCAGTCACCAGCTGTGTCAGCAAGTTATCTTCCACACACTCCAGGAACTTCCTAGACTGCTTCTTTACTGCCGTATTGCATTTCCAGCAGACTTCTGTAAATTGAAGTCCCCCACAAGAACAAGTGCTAAGGATTGTGCTACTTCTCCAATGCTCTTATAAAAAATTTCATCCAACTCTTGATCTTGGTTAGGTGGTCTATAACAGACTACCACCATGATGTCTGCTTTGTTGGCCTTCTTCCTGATTCTAGATCATGAACACTCAACCCTGGCATCACATCACTAAGGTCTAAACAGTCAAAACTCTCCCTAACATACATGGCCACTCCACCACTACTCCTTCCTTGCCTGATGAAACTCATAACAACAGTTGCCTAAAAAGTATCTTGGGGGCTGTATTCAATATGGAAACCATGGACAGCTCAGCGAAGATACTTCTCAAGTGCTTCCAAAGTAAGTAAACTTCTCTAAAAAAATATTTTCTTTATTATTTTATGAATATTTGTTAATATATTATCCTTAAGAGGAGAAGGCTTAAGAACGATTATACCCATCTGTATAAATATCTGATAGGAGGGAGCAAAGAACACAGAGCCAGGGTCTTCTCACTGGTATCCAGGGAAGCCAGAAGAGACAATGGGCACAAAACAAAATGAAGGAAATTCCATTTAAACAGAAGAAGAAACTTTTTTCGCATAAGATTGGTCAAGCACTGGAACAGGTTACCCAGAGAGGTTGTGCAGTCTATGTATTTGGAGGTAATTCAAAACCCAACTGGACATGGTCCTAAGCAACCTGCTGCCTTGCATACCCTGCTTTGAGCATGAGGTTGGACCTGATGATCTCCAGAGGTCCCTTCCCACCTCAGCCCTTCTGTGATTCTGTGTAGAGAAGATGTTTTTAGCAATCTGCTAGTGAAGAGATATGAGCAAAATTTCAATCTCTGGAATTTCATCTGCTATCATCTTATTTCCAGAAATGAATACATTAAGATGGGATTTTGATTACTGAATTATCCTTCTTGTAATACAGTGAAAAGGGATGATTCAAATGTAAGCAGTCCTTTGAAGAGCAATGGGAAATTAAAATGTTATGCCAGCAATTCCTTTGTAGAATTCAGGTCCAGCTGTCAATAATCTGGACTTTGATTTTATCTTAGGTCCACAAAAAATATCCTCTCCAGATCTTCACTGATATTTCATTTTTAATTATTTATGACATATTCCTTTTGACAGTACTTACTCTCACATTCTTTGCTCCCCCTTGCTAGTTCCAGTATACTGTAATACATTAAAAATGAAATATGACCATAAATTACTTCTTAACATTTTGCCCAAACCAGCTTGTTTGACATCTCCATTCAAATGTTCTGAATTTTCTGTCTTGCTAAATTATCCAGATATTCAAACACCAGTTTAAGAAGAGCTGTATCTATTTAATGGAAGCGTACAAATATCCAGAACACTGGAAAGCAGCAGAACTTCTTCTGATTTTGTCTACTATCTATATTTATTGCTGTTCATTCATCTATGTGCCTTCCCTCCCACTCCAGCTGCCACCACACATATGGCACTCCCAGCAAAACAAACAGTTCAGATTTAGTGCACTATTTGTTGCCTGGAAATATTATCAGATGACAGGGAGACAGAAGGAAGAGGAGAGTTAAGTCTACATTTTCAGGTCAAATGTTGTCCTGAATTCTACTTAGTTGCCACGAGAGGTCCTGGGTATAACCAGCAGGGTAGGGAGTAAGAAATACTTTGGCACTGTGCATATAGTGACCTTTGATACATTCTGAGGCTTGCTAGATTTAAGTTCACATACTATGCAGTTATTTGCTTCTAACTCTATAAAAGCTTTAATTTATTAAAAGGATGAAAAAAATGGGGGGGTAGGGGAGGGGTTTTCCCTAGAAACCAAGTGAAAATAATGAGGAAAAAGCATCCATGCAAAGTTGTTACTATTAAACCCAGGCACAAAGTGCAACATTTTGCACTGTATATGAACAGTCTGAGAAGGAGTTCGATAACTGATTCCAAGCACAGTCTGCAGTGGGCCCACAGCCAAACAGCCACAAACTCCCTTACTGGATCTTCTGAGAGAGGGGGGGGGGGGGGGTAATAATGCACAAGAATGTACAGTGGGAATAGGACCAGCAGGAGTAAGAGACTTCCCCTGAAGCCAGAGGTGATCTCGCAGAACCGCTTCTCCAATCTGCAGACTGAAGAGCAGAGACCTCTTCAGGAGGGACCTCTTCAGGAGAGACCTCTTCAGATATCAGGAGAGAGGCTGGAGCTGAGTAAGGCAGCCTGATCTGTTCCCCATATAACTACCAGAGCAACTAAGAAAAGACGACAGGTGATAGTAGGAGGTGACTCTCTTGGGAGAGGTTCA
>NW_010255777.1:0-4860 GCF_000690775.1 Eurypyga helias | reverse complement strand
CCAGTAAGCAGCATGCCTCTCTAGAGGATGTGTCTCGGATATCACCGAGACACTACAAGCCATGTACTGTCCACTGACTATTATCTGCTCCTGTTGCTTCACGTGTGCACCAGTGAAACAGCCAGGAATGTTCTGAGATGTATTTTGAAGGATTACAGAGCCCTGGGACAGCAGTAAGGGAGTCTAGAGTGCAGGTAGTATTTTCATCAATCCTCATGGCCAAGTGAAGGGGTTTGAAAGGGCCAGTGGAATCAACAAATGGCTGCAGGACTGGTGCCACAACCAGGGTTTGGCTACTTCGACCACGGGACTCACTTTGAGAAACCTAGTCTACCAGGGGCTGACAGGGTCCATCTGCCAGAGAAGGGGAAGAGCATCTTCAGGCATAGGCTTGCCAAACTGGTGAAGAGGGCTTTGAACTAAAATTGCCAGGAGAGGGGAATCTCAATCCATCCCACTCCTGCCATTTTGATGCCAGTGCCAGCAACAGATGCCAAGAGCCTAGAGAAGGATCACAGGTCAGCAGGAGAGCACATGAAGAGCACCACAAAGGAATTCCAGCCACTACATATGCTTCACTAGGGGCCCAATTTAAATGCCTCTATGCAAACTCATGTAGTAGGGATAATAAACAAGAGGAGTTACAAACATGCACATGTCTGCAGGGCTGTGATCTTATTGGCATGATGGAGTCATGGTGGGATGGCTCCTATGAAGGGAGCATTGGTATGGAAGGATACAGCCTCTTTAGGAAGGACAGGCAGGGAATGTGAGGAGGGGATGTCACACCCAGTGTCAATAGCCAGATGGAGTGCATGGAGCTCTGTCTGGGGACTGCCTGAGGACGTCACTGAGCTTATGGGTCAGGATTAAAGGGAGACAGGAGACACTGCCTTGGCTGCAGTGACCATAAAGTGGTGGAGTTCAAGATCCTTAAGGCAGCAATGAGGGTGCACAGCAAACTTGCTACCCTGGACTTCAGAAGAGCAGACTTCAGCCTCTTCAGGGATCTGCTTGGTAGAGTACCATAGGATGAAGCCCTGGAGGGAAGAGGAGCCCAAGAAAACTGGTTAATACCCAAGGATCACCTACTCCAACCTCAGGATTGATGCATCTAAACTAAGAGGAAGTCAGGTAAAAGTGCCAGGAGACCTGGGGGATGAACAAGGAGATCCAGGACAAACTCAGACACAAAAAGGAAGCCTACAGTGGGTGGAAGCAGGGACAGGTAGCCTGGAAGAATTACAGAGAAATTGTCTGAACAGCCAGGGATCAGGTTAGGAAAGATAAAGTCCTGATAGAATTAAATTTGGCCAGGGATTTCAAGGGCAACAAGAAAAGCTTCTATAGGTACATCGGTGTAAAAAGGAGGAATAAGAAAATTGTCGGCCCTCTCCAGAAGGAAACAAGAGACCTGGTTACCTGGCATGTGGATAAGGCTGAGGTACTCAACAACTTTTTTGCCTCAGTCTTCACCGGCAAGTGCTCAAGCTACACCACGCAAGTTGCAGAAGACAAAGGTAAGGACTGCGAGAATGAAGAACCGCACACTGTAGGAAAGATGAAATTCAAGACCACCTAAGGAACCTGAAGGTGCACATGTCCATGGAACCTGATAAGATGCATCAGCAGATCCTGAGTGAACTGGTGGATGAAGTTGCCAAGCCATTACCCATCATATTTGTGAAGTTGTGTCAGTCTGGTGAAGTTCCCACTGACTGGAAAAGGAGAAACATTACCCCCATCTTTAAAAAAGGAAAAAAGGAAGCACCAGGAAAATACATGACACACAGTCTCACCTCTGTGCCCAGCAAGATCGTGGAGCAAATCTTCCTGGAAGATAAGCTAAGGCACATGGAAAATAAGGAGGTGATTGGTGACAGCCAACAGGGCTTCACTAAGAGCAAATTGTTCCTGATAACTTTGGTGGCCTTCTACAACAGGGTTACAGTATTGGTGGGTAAGAGAAGAGCAACTGACTTCATATACCGGTATTGTGCAAAGCATTTGGCACTATCCCATGACATCGTTGTCTCTAACTCAGACAAAATGGATTTGATAGGTGGACCACTCTGTGGAAAAAGAAGTGGCTGGTTGGGTGCACTCAAAGAGTTGTGGTCAATGGCTTGACGTCCAGTGTACACCAGTGATGAGTGGTGTTCCTCAGCAGTCAGTATTGCAGCTGGCACTATTCAATATCTTTGTCGGCAACATGGGCAGTGTACCCTTAGCAAGTTTGCTGATGACACCATCTGTGTGGTGAAGTTGACACACCACAGGAAAGGGATGCCATGCAGAGGGACTTTGACAGGCTTGGGAGGTGGGCCTGTGCCAACCTCATGAAGCTTAACAAGGCCAAGGGCAAGGCCCTGCACCTGGGTTGACGCAACCCCTGGTATCAATACAGGCTAGGGGATTAGGGGACTGAGAGCAGCCTTGCTGAGAAGGACCTGGGGGTGTTGATGAGAAGGTCAACATGAGCTGGCAATGTGAACTTGCAGCCCAGAAAGCCAACAGCATCCTGCACTGTATAAAGAGAAGCGTGGCCAGCAGGTGGAGGGAGGTGATTCTCCCCTTCTACTCTGTTCTCATGAGACCCCACCTGGAGTACTGCATCCAGTTTTGGGGCCCTCAACATAAGAAGGATATCAACCAGTTGAAGTGAGTCCAGAGGAGGGCCACAAAGATGATCAGAGGGCTGGAGCCCCTCTCCTATGGGGACAGGCTGAGAGAGCTGGGCTTGTTCAGCGTGGAGAAGAGAAGGCTCCAGGGAGACCTTATTGCAGCCTTCCAGTCCCTGAAGGGGGACTACAAGAAAGATGGAGGGGGACTTCTTACAAGGATATGTAGCAATAGGACCAGGGGTAATAGCTCTAAACAGAAAAAGGGTAGATTTAGATTATATATAAGGAAGAAATTCTGAGCGGAGAAGGTGATGAGGCACTGGAACAGGTTGCCCAGAGAAGTAGTGGATGCCCCCTCCCTGGAAGTGTTCAAGGCCAGGTTGCACAGGACTTTGAGCAACCTGGTGTAGTGAAGGGTGTCTGGGTCCATGGCAGTGGGCTTGGAACTAGATGATCTTTAAGGTCACTTCCAACCCAAACCATTCTATGATTACACAATTCTATGATTCTGTATCTAATGACAAGAAAAAAACCCCAATTATTCTTATGTAATGATTTCTGTCTTTTTTTATTATTATTTTTAAATGTCTTTTATTCAGCTCTTTCATCTTAGTAATTTCCATATGCTTTAGCATATGCTGGCATGACTGTTACTGAGAAAAATACAGTGGTCTGGGATTGGAAAAAAGAAATGAGGGACTTAATAACTTTTTATACTGAAGAATAATGTAGCCACACATGCCTGGCATTTGCCTTCAGGAATTCAACTTTCATTTGCCACTAAATGCGCTAAACTTTCATTCTGGGGGCTCAAATCTCCAAAGCTACTGTGTGCCTCAGAGTTACAAGTTTCCGATAAAATTAATTTGTTGAACAAGGCTAAGGAAAAAGGTTGCTGGTTTTGGCATCTTAAAAATATTTTTGTAATTATTTTGCTGAGGACCTGTAGTACCTCTGGGTGTTGCATCAAGGACTAGACATTTGACACATGAAAGCAGGATTTTTTTGTCTGCCTTGTGAAAATTAATTCAAAATAGCACTCAGGCTACTACAAGCTTCTGAAAAATACCCACTGATAAACACACAGAAGAGTGCTGGCTGCCCAGCTGTGGCAGGGTCACTGAGGCATCCGGTCTGCATGCAGAGTCAGATGTCGTTTTCCATGCCTGGAGCCAGAGCACTTCAAGAAAGTATTGGCCCATCTGCTTGCTACCACTCCCAAATCTCAGATGTCATTTCAGTGAAAATTCAGTGAAGTGGTGCCGTTCACTGACAATGCCATTTTAACAGCCCCCAGCTGCTCATTCCCAGTCTATGCCCTTCTTCAATTGTTCTTGTAAAATTGTTTATGGGGCCTTGTAACAATCTGGATCCCAGCACTGCCTCTCCACACCCCAAAAATTTCTGTTGATGTTATCCTGAATTGACTCTCACAACCAGCTCAATGCAGGAATGACTGCAGCTAGATTTGCTAGACAACAAATAATGATCCATGCTCTTCAATCAAGGACTGAATTTTCCTCTTGCTTTTTATGTGTGGGTTGTCATAAGGAGACCCAATGTGTTTGTACACATTCTGCAGTCAAAAGAGCAATGGCAGCAGCTGAGGGCTGGCATCCCCCCTTGCAGAAGGCAGACAGCTGCACCTGGTAATGCTGTTTGCCACTGTAGTGTTTGATAAAGCCATTTTGGCAGAGCACTTCATGCTTTATGCTTGCTTTCCTACTATTTTAAAAGGTAATTAAGTCTTAATAAAGCTTATACATAAAGTCAAAGTCTCTGCTGGTGTCATGAGCACTTCATTATGCCCAAGAAATGTAGTAACAATTATATTTCATACCACAAGCACAATTACGAGCAGGAGGGAAATTTTCTCAAACTGTTTGGGTAAAATCCCCTGAATTAGAACAAATAAACACAGGACTATGGGACTATATAAACAATCAGCTTTCTAATGATGGCCTGTAGATGTCCCGTTATCACCCAGACAACTCAGTTACAAACACATGTCTGTGTTGTAACTAGAAATCAGTTGTCCTTAAAAAAGATGGATTTTTGAAAGCGGTGTAAAGATACTTCACAGTCTTTGTGCACTATAAAGAGTTTCTATATGGGAACAAATTTGGGGTGCTGGTGCTGGTGTTCCTTTTCACATGTAGTCCTTGGATCCTAGAGGTCTGTGAGCTTTTTAAAAGACATCTGTGAAAATTTACCTGTTGTGCTGGATTCAGCCAGG
>NW_010255776.1:27703-73276 GCF_000690775.1 Eurypyga helias | reverse complement strand
GCGGGGCCTCGGGACACGCGGACTCACATTACCCTCCGGAACCACGCATGCGCTTCGTCTCCCTCCCGGTGTTTATAGCAACGCCCCCGCCACGAGGGACTGCCTCACACGTCACCGTTGCCAGCAGCCATTTTGCGTGAGGGCAGCGTGCAGGCCTGTCCCTCTTGCCAAAATCAAACATGGCGCTTAGCGCTTGTCATCTGCTCGCCTCCGCCCCGAAGCAGGGCAAACCAATGGGAAGTTGACTATTTGCTGCGACGCATCTGCTCGCCTCCGCCCCGAAGCAGGGCAAACCAATGGGAAGTTGACTATTGGATGCGAGTTCCCAGAAGTTCCCCTCTGATTGGTCCATTGATTGTCCCGCCCAACCGTCACGCCCTGCCCGCGCCGAGGGCTGGGGGCACCGCCTTCCTGTCACTGTGGCGGGCAGGAGGCTGGGAGGTTCGCTGGGGAGGGTGGGTGATAAGTTTTGCGCCTAATTTCTTCCGAAAATTTTTCCAGCCTTCATTTGGATCATGGTGCTGTCCTTAGCTCGCCTGTTGGCAGGCAGGGTGGTGCCGCTGAGGGAACAAGGGAGGGAATGTCGGGCAGTAGGGCCCTGCCTGTTACACCCTCTTCCCTGTTGGCCTGCTGTCATTACCAGTGTCAGGGTTTGGGATAGTGGAGCTGCCATCATTACCGATGTCAGGGTTTAGTTCAGCAGAGCTGCCATCATTACCAGTGTCAGGGTTTGGGATAGCAGACCGCAGCCCAACCAGGTGCAGCAGCTGTGCCAATGTCCCAACAGTTGCAGCTAGCACAGTCAAGCCAGAGAACTTGAGGAAATCACATGCATGCACAAGGCATGCAGTGAAGTAAGGAATGGAAAGTGAAGCAGTGGGAACAGGCCTGTTGGTATTGGCATCTGTTAGCACAGATGTGTGGGCAGAGGTAGGAAAAGATGTTGTCCCTAAGCAACACAGCTGTGCTGCTAAAAGTTTTGCTTATGCGGCAGCTTTGGTATATTTTTCCCGCAAATCCCTCACCATATGTATTTAGAGCACATCAGTGATGTAATATGTTTAGTGTGGAAATAGTCAAAGTAAACTCTTAGCATGTGCTTCTGTGACCTTGGTGGTTTTGGCTATATCTGTGTTATTACTGCAGAAAGTGTTTGTGTTAGAGCTGCAGTTATGTTAGCACATCTGTATATCATACCAGTGTAGAAAAATCAGCAAGGAAAAGAAGTTACAGTTACGAAATTTCACCTCGATACCAGTGTAATTATATGAACGCTTGTGGCACAGCCGGCAGTACAGCTGTATCAGTCCGGTATTAAACAGTTCTGTACTTCTGCTTGATGTAGCTGTGCCAGCTGAAGTCTGCAACGTAGACATGGTGTTAGATTGTCTGTTCTCCTGACCTCTCACATCTCCTTTAATTACATGGAACAAGTAATTTCAAATACATCTGGGTTTTCAAAGCATTGCAGCTTTATTACCTGATTTTATGGCCATCTTGACTGAAACTCAAGCAGTTAACTACCTGACCTGTATAATGTTGCACAATGATTTTTATGCTAGTTATCTAATTTCAAAATAAATGTGCACATGCATGTGGGTGCAAATGTGTATAAATAGATCTTCCCACTTTATTTGTATAAATACCTACTACTCTTCTGGTACAAGATTATGTTTGATTAATTTTTCTGTAGTTGGCAAGGAGGGCTCTTTGGGCTTATGTTAAATTACACGTTTCAGATGTGCAGTCTTGGGAAGCTGCCATAAGAAACGGGAAAATGGCTTGAAGTCTAATTTGCTCACCCCTTTCCAGGTTAATCATAATCCTGCTTTCTTGTGTTGACTTTATGGCTCCATCCATTTCTGTTCCAGAAATGAGTCCAGGGTGTCACTTGAACTCTGTTGTAGTCTTTGTTTTGAGATCACTTTTCCTGATAATTTATTCCATATGTTTACCATTTGTGTGAGCTTTCCCTGAGTTTCAGAACATAAAATGAGAAGAAATAACTTCTTTATTATTTCCCGCCCCTCCATACTTTAGTTACCCTGTTTGTTTCTACTCACTTTTTTTTCTTAAAGACCTCCTTGTTGTTGCACTGAAGACCAACCCATCGCACAGTTAGCAAGATTTGTGACCCAGGCCTATTTTAAGCCTTGTTAACTTCCAGATTTACTCATAGTTCCCTAATTTTTAAATCTACCGCTAATAGGAAGCATAATTCAAAACAGACTCCTTCACTGAAACAAGTCTGCCTTCAGCGCCGTTTCAGACTGGTTTCTGAGGATTCCACAGCTTGTGCCTCATCGAAACCAGACACACACCGCTTCACCTAATCAGGCCCATAGATCAGGGCTTGACTGTGTGGGTAGGAATGCCACAGGGAACACACAGGTTTATTGTCCTTCTGTGTGGGGAGAGCTACGGGAACAGGGAGTTCAGGAGGAATAGCCTACCTGTGTCTGCAGAGAGCCTACATAACGCAGCTGTAGGGAGAATAAAGTTTCCCATTCAGGAGTGGCACCACCACCACCTTGACCCCCTGAAGAAATCCGACATATCCAGCATACTGGGAAATCCAGCGTTTTTCCATTAAATGCTCCACTTTTCTACAGCCATGCTTTTAAAACTTAGATTTTAGGAGAAGAAGGAAACAAGACCTGTGTGCAGCTGCTGCTTGTTCTCTACATGTCCTTTAACAGAAAATTAACTGGATTACGGTGGGTGCTCCCTGCTCTATTTCTTACAGGCAGCAGCAGCCTTGTTGAGGCTACTCTGTGTTCGCATCTGTTCATCCTGTTGGCTGGCTGTCTTCTTTTGACAGAATCAAAACAAAATAGCTAGTCAATAATCAGAATATTTATATTTTCTAATTTTTAATTACGTTAAATGGTAGTTGGCAAAGATTTCTGGCATGCACATATAGCTGTTAAACAGAAGGAGCACAGACTTTCTTTACAGAAGCAATCTCTTTACAAAGAAATGCAAAAAATTCTGGGTTTAATAAAAAGGAAGGTTCAGTTCTTGAATGACAGTGCTCTAAACACAGCAACTCTTTATGCATTTTGACTGTGGTCGCTGCACTGAAGAAGAGCTGTGATGCCTCTAACAGTGGAAAAACAAATTTTGAACCCTTTGTGCTCTAACAAAACATCATTAATGTTTTGTTAGGATTTGCTATTCCTGCTTGTGTTAAAATGATTTCCTCACAGACAGAGATGCATTTAGGATACCACAGCAGTTGTTTTGAGAATAAGTTTACAAATTAACTTTGAAACATAAAGAAGACCTAGTACTTCATGTACCAACTCACTACATCTTTGTGTATCCTCTTCTATTCAGAACCCATTTCCATGCTGTCTTCTTATAGGCATTTTATACAGAAACAAAACCTTTGAAGCTTTCAAATATTGCTTGCACAATGGGGTTGCATTTGCTGTATTTGTTAGGATGTGGAAATATGGTCTTGCACATAGAATTCAGTCTCTTGAACATTACCTGAACATGCTGTTCAATAAGTGGGATGCTTTGATGATCATAAATGAAACTAAAACTCATTGAGATTGAAAAAATCTTGAACACCGAATGCTTGTTTCCTTATTTATATTTTGCTACAGCAACCTTTTTTCTACTCAGTTTGTAGACTTTGGTGTCACAGTTTATATGTTCTGAGAAACAAGACTGCTATAATTTTCTTAGTGAAGGTGACCTTCCATTTATGGAGTACTTCCCAGGTCTTCCTCTGAATGTTGCTTTCTGTAAGCCTATCGTTTTGAGACCTCAGCCTGAAGATAGCAACTCCCAACAGGTTTAAAAACACATGTCAAGAAACGAAACTAATTCCCTTCCCTCTCCATGTTTTCCCAGCTAGGCGATCAGAGGGATGCTGAACTGAAAAAGATCAAGGATGATCCCTGAGATCATTTACTATGGGCCATATCATGACAAACTGCTCAGGCTTCAGGACTATTGTTTTTGATGCTGAAGCCTTAATCTTCCCAAATAAAGGGCAACAAGAGAATAATTTTTGTACTTGAATTCATAATTTTTGTATTGGAATATATTCCAGAAATGTCTAATATTACATAACTAGGAATTACCTCTGGAAAGAAAAATAGGTGTTTATGTTATCAAAACTAAAGCATAATAAATATAACTTTGAAAGATGTTTTATAAGCATTACGTGTTGGGGCAAACACTTTTATGTAAGCATTTCTTTTTCACCTGAGCATCCATTAGTTTGTTGTGCTGGTTTTAGCTGGGATAGAGTTAATTTTCCTCACAGCAGCTAGCATAAGGCTATGTTTTGGATTTGTGCTGAGAAGAATATTGACAACATACTGATGTTTTTCGTTGTTGCTAAGGAATGTTTATACCAAGCCAAGGACTTTTTCAGTTTCTGATACTGCACCTGTGTTCCCAGCTTCTTCCCTACAAGAAGCTGGGAGGGGACACAGCCAGGACAGCTGACCCAAACTGACCAAAGGGATATTTCATGCCATCAAATGTCATGCTTAGTACCTAAGTTGAATGGAGTGGGCTGGGGGTCTCTCTTGCTCTGGGTCTGGCTTCTGGGTGTCTGGCTAGGCTGGTTCCAGGGCTGTCTGGGTGTAGCTCTCGGGCTCTGGCTTTCTCTCTCTCTGGCTCTGCCTCTCACTGCTCAGGGACTGGCTGGGCATTGGTTAGTGAGTGGTGAGTGGTTGTATCATTTCTTTTCTTTCCCATTATTTTCATTACATATTATCTTTATAAGTAGTGGTAGAATTATTTTCATTACATATTATTAGTAGTAATATTACTATTGTTAGTATTATTGGTATTGTTAGTATTATTAGTATCATTGTTTTATTTTGTTTATTTTCAATTATTAAATTGTTCTTATCTCAACCCACGAGTTTTCTTGTCTTTTCCTCTGATTCTCTCCCCCATCCCACCAGGGCAGGGGGGAGGTGAACAAGCAGCTCTGTGGTGCTTAGTTGCTGGCTGGGGTTAAAGCATGACATTTGTATAGGGTTGTGTATTATCCAGTATTTCATTAGACAAAAAAATATTCTGTGTCTAATCAAGTTCAAGTTCGGTGTCTTGTATAGAAGTAGTTTGTTAAGAAAACTCATATCAGCTAAAGACTTCAGGGTTTCACTAAGATCCTGTTTTGACGTGACTTTCCAGCTGGACTGATTCAAATGGAACATCCTGAAAGTTAGTTTTGGCAGACGTATGAGATTTCAGTGGACATTCTGTCTTGCTGAAGTCTATGAAAGCAAGCCAAAGACAAATCCCCAAGTATTACAAAAAAAGACCTCTGCTACTTCTCATGCAGATAGTTCCAATGAAGTGTGGAGACAACCAGCTGAATGAGAGTTGTGAGATTTTAGCTCATACATTTGTTCCTGTTTGCATCTAGCCCTTTGTTCTTAAACACCCTAAAATGACATACCAAAGGAATGAATACTCTTCCTCTCCCCATTTCTTCCTTCAGATGTGGAGATGCTCTGTTGGGTCATCTGCAGATGAGCATGGATTTAGGAAGGAAGTGGGGAGGGACACTGTTTGAGTGAACAATTTAGATCCTACATAAACTTTTCTTTACATCCTATATAACGTTGATATCAAATGAATATTCTGGAGCAATTAAGAGTCTTAATAACTCTGAGGTGAGTAAACATGAATAAAAATCCCGTTGCATTCTCCATAAGTAAAAGCAAAACTTCGTCAGTCTTTGGAAGGTAGATGAAATCAAAAGAAAACCTAGGTAACCTCTAATTTTATTTTTAATGTTCATTCTAATTCTTTTATCCTTTTATTAACTATGATACAATTAATTGAGTCATATATTAAACAAATTATACCATAGGTAATGAAATTAATGCAGAATGCTTTTCCATGCATTTTGATAGGAAGACCCTATATCCTTTTCCTATTGCAATAACATCACTTCAGTCCCCTGTGCCATAAGAGACGCACCATCACCCAGGCCACTGCCCTCTCACTCCATCAGTGAGAAAGGGACAGCATTTTCTGTGGCCAATTTGGAGGGACTGCTGTGCTGTTTGGCTTGTTGGCACACTTCTGCTTGTTGATCAGTGTGCAGGCCAAACTGAATAGGTATCTACTGAGCCTGAGTGGCAGTGGTGTCCTTAGGCTAGGTCTCTGTCCTGTATCCAGCAGCCACTTTTCGAGAAGTTTTTAAGAAGGTAATATCTGAAGACTATATCTACCACAGATTTCACCAGTCAGATTTCAGAA
Source organism: Eurypyga helias (assembly GCF_000690775.1). Taxonomy (NCBI): domain Eukaryota; kingdom Metazoa; phylum Chordata; class Aves; order Eurypygiformes; family Eurypygidae; genus Eurypyga; species Eurypyga helias. Next base: position 67,033 of record NW_010255776.1, on the reverse strand, counting down.
GAAATCAATGGGTGAACAAGTTTCCTTGGGTAACCAAGCAAAAATTGTTACTTGGGAGACTTGGAGGTAAATTTGACAATAATTAGCAGAAGCCTTCAGGAACAACCGGCTTAAGTGTTCCTTTCTGCTTGTATCATGTTTTGTGAGCAGCAGGGCAATCCCCTTTTTAAAATTCCTCCATCTGCACATTGTAGAAGGAGCCATAACAATAGATTTGCAAGAAGAAAAAGGATTTCCAGAGTTGCACAACTTTTCTGTGTAATGCTACATTTCCCTTCACAGGGGAAATAAAACAGTCACTTTGTTTTAAAGTGGAACTGAATCAAAATCAGGGTAAAATCTAAATGAAATGTCTGTGAGAAGCTACGGAATACTGCCTCCCAGCCTCTGAATTGCCAATCTTTTAACTGAAATAAAGATAAAGAACTTCCCAAACAAGTGGCATTTCTCAAAGAGATACACTGAGAGCCTTCTGCTGAATGTTAGTGAAGTGGTAAGCTAAGAGTTAAAAAAGTTAAAAGGAGTTGCTGTGCTATTTTTATTTTTAAAAAGTCAACGTGCACTTTAGGAGAGTGCAAAAAATGAAATTTTTTGAGTGCTTCAAAAAATGAATATGTGACAAATTATAGTCTAGCTAACAAGAAGAGCTAAATATTACATCATATGCATAGGCATTATCTCCACATCTTTCTTTTTAAAACAGCTCAAATGAATTTTTGTCTTTATGTGCTTAAATCAGTGTTTTTCCTTGCAACATTCCTAGGTATTTTTTTGCTCTTCTTACGTGATTGCCACAAGCAGCAACAAATCTGGAAAGTATTATAAAATTTCAAATGAAATAGTTATTCTAGTTGTCTGAATTCAACACTGTTTCTGTGAAACATAGATGAAAATCTTCTTCAGGCTCACGTAGAAAAGACTGGTCAAAGTGAGGTAAATGTATAGGCTCATTTCTTGCCATGCAAACTCGTTTTCTCTGCAAGAGGAACATCATCAATTACCTTCTTTAAAGTGATACATAGATATGTAAAAGATCATGCCAAATAAGAAACATTTGTTCTCTCCACTAGAAATTGCATTTGATCCCATTATATCAAGGTGCTCAAATGATAAACTTCACCTTGATGGATTTAGTTTAAGCTGTGAATTATTATTTTGTAAAATAGAGAACCTTGAAAAACTCCCAATGCAAATATACTTTATTTATAAAGTGTCTTCTGGGATATCACATGGTTTACAGTGAGACTACTCAATTAATAAAATAGCTTTTCTCAGCAAGTATTTCTACAATAATGTCCATAAGCTACAGTGTGTCTGGCTAAAAATATTCCAAAACAATCATAGCAATATGTTAAAGGGGGCAAGCAGACCCCAAGCCAATATTGTCTCACTTTTTTTTTCTTCTTAATTTAATAAAAAGCTCTGAAAACAGAGACTGATGGGTTTTCAAGTTCTGACTGACGGGTTTTCAATTGATCTTGGTACTTTATAGTTCCCGACACTTGAGTAACTAAGCACCTTACAAACCCAACCAAAACAGAAACCTTACAAGGTGAAGAGCAATTATTACCCCCAGGCTGTAGAAGCAGCACCCAGGAGGAGAAGTGGTTTAGCCAGGATGACAGGGGAAGTCTGTGGAAATCAGCCAGATCACAGAAATCCCACTACTCATTCATATAGCCCCTCCAGCCAGCCACAGGAAAATCATTCAGCTGTCACTGACTCACTGGAAGGTTGCTTGATTCCTGTCTTTTCTGTGAAAGATGTTATGTATAGACTCCTTATAATTCTTCAGTCCCAGACTGTGCATTTTGGGACTAACCTACATACCCACCAGCTGACACAGTGCAACCCTGCTAGCTTGGTAGAACTGCCTCCATCACTGTTTTCACAGCTCCTTCTCATTCCCAGGCATGAACCTGATGCTAACAGAATCGATTCTGTTAACAGGTAAGAAGCTGAAAAAGTTACAAGGAGACTGGTATGTTATATTCAGTTTTAGAAACCAAAGCACTCTATGTAAGACTCCTTCCACAGGACTGTGTTTGCGTTTAGCAACATCTATATGGACGTTCCCACATCAGTAGCCCCTGGCTTCAACCGTGATGTGAAGAACCACCTCAGCCTCATCACCCATCTATCCTTGCCATCCCCAGTGAGGCTGCTGTCTCGAAAACCAGCTGCCAGTTCTGTAGAGTCTGCTGAGTAAATGTCTCCATGAAGTATAAAGCATATAAATCCATAAAGTATGAAACCGTTGTGCTTACATCTTACACTGCAAAGAATTAAAGATTCAACATCCTAGACCTAGTCACTGACAAGTAAAAGAAAATGAAGTTAGGACACAGAAGGCAGTCTCAAGGCTTCCCAATCAGCTGCTGGTAAGTTTGATACATTGATCCATCTTATCCATTTCTGCTTAAAAGTTTATCAATGCAATTATTTCTAATGAAAGTATTAAACACAGTGCCAAACTCATGAGCCAGAGGGCTGTTTTTTTCAAGTTCTTCATTACCTACTAAGTAAATTAATTAATGCAAATGAAACTCTAGTGTCATAAAACCACATTCTGCCCTAATTGAAGACAATGGCAAAACTGTCATTGACCTCCATGGGAACAGGTTCAGGCCCATAACTTTCATACATTTTACATTAAGTGACATAATCAGAAATACTATCTTCTCCCATTCAAATGATATATAGATATAGCATGACAAGTAGCAGCACAGGGACTCATCTGATGGCTGTAATTAGAGGTTTTTAATGACAGGTTAGGTATGTTTAATATGCAATTCCACATTTCTGTTACACTATCAGATTCTATTCAGGATCTTCACACATAGCATAACTGAATTTGGAGGCAGATGAATGTTTCCCATATTTCAAATTCAGCAGTTTTGCTGATTTAGCACCTTCTGAAGCATGCACCATGTGGCGAACAAACACTACAAGCAAAGATGTTTTCCACTGAGATTTGTCAGGGATTTAAAACATTAACACTTTCTTGCTCTCCTTACAGATAAATAGAAAAAAATGTTGCTGTCTGCTAAGACACAGAGGGCTGTGCAATCATTGTAATAGGTATCATTTAATTATCTCTGAGAAATTTAGGTGTGGAGCCAACTCGATGTATTAGTTAATAACCAATCCATTACTTGATTAACTGACTTTTATGAAGAAAGCTTATCATCCATAGATTTGTCTACTTGGAATTTAGTCAAAACAAGATATTGAAAAGATAGTTTTTTCAGTTTTCAGTATCTTACAGTAAAATCATTGTGCCAGATTACAATGAAATATTCTGAAGAATAATACATGCCTTAAAAATAACACATACTATAAATGCACAAAACCAATATAAAAATAACCCAAGGCACCACTAATTAAGCATGAGTCAGTGCTTCCAGTAAATTCATGGCAACTGCAAGCAACAGGAAAAGAGCTGTCTGTCTCAAAGCACTGCCAACTTACTGTAGAGATGTGATCCAAAGCGTTTAAAGCTCTTACGTATATAAGATTGCCCGTTCATATCCATATATACAATCACCTTCTCTTGGGATTTTCTTTCTCCCCTCTAGTTATCTGTAGCTTCTTCAGAAAGTCATCTCTGCCCAATACAGTAAGATTTAGGGATTATTCTATGAGCTGATATGTTTCTTTTCTTGACATAGTGTAGGAGTGTATTTTGGCCCAGAAGCCAGAAGCTAAATACTCCAGCATTCATAAGCCATGCCAGGCATTCTTGGAAACACCTGCACCTTGTGGTTATGCAAATGCCTTTGAGATATGTCAGAACACTGTTTATTTGCACCATACCAATAGTGTGTCAATTAATTTTCACATTCTTGTCCTGGTGGGACACAGCTCTGAATATAAAAATTGACATATGTGAGTGTTGCGTGGTTAAAGAGGTATTGATGCTTTCCCAAAATAGATTTTTGCTGGCCAACAATGTGCTTAAACTAAGATACCTGTGTGAGTTGCATATTAGTAACACCATTTCACAGAAGTCCATATTGTTTCACAGAGATGCATCAAGAGATGTATCCAATAATGACGCGAATGTGTTGAGGGTCAAAGATACACCACTATACTAGAGTAGTACCACAGTCTTAAAGAAATGCAATACATCAATACTTCTCAGCGCTGGCCTGCAAGACAACCTACACCTCGGGCTAAAACCTGCTACAAGCAGGTCCTTCACTCCTTCTTCAGCAAAATCAGGTTACTTGGAGAGCAGAAATGAGGTGGGAGAGACCATGCTCACCTGTAGTCCTTCGAAACATCACACACTTTTTATTTAAAAGGTTCAGTAACATAACAATAATAGCTGGTGCCAGAATCAGCATCAGAGAAGATTTATACTCTGTCACCTATACCTCAGAGAGGCTGTGGCAAGATTTGTTCATTTCCTGTGTTGTGGTTTCATGACCTACAGATCTCAGCATTGCATTACTCAGAAGATTGTCCTTTTTCTCTCAATCTCTGTCTCCTCCATATGTATTTTCTTTCAGTTGTGTGATACTAACAAAGTAAAATCTTCAGTAGATGGTTTATCTGAAAGCAGGTCTGTAGGAGGAGAATCTGATCTGCACATTTTTGTCATGTTTCATGCCATGTATTTGTCTGAAAGGGTTGGGGATGGCATACTGGTAGGCACAGGTCTTTTACCACATAGATTTCTAGCCTTACCTGTCAGCTTTCTATAAAAGGGAATAAATAGTTATGTCAAACTGGGCATTTACTTCTAGGTGTTCCTAAATCAAAGAGGAAAGTTGAGGAGATAAGATGATGATTTGCTTTCAGTACAGGGAGTATCTTTGTTATGGGGTATTGCTTGCAAAATGGTACACCCTATCTGAGGGACATGGGAAGCCCTGCCAGCCCAGTAGCCTTCCCAGACAGGAGAGGCCTCCAAATCATGTGGGTCTTGCAAATGTATGGGAGAACAAGCAGGTAGTTGCTTTTGGTCTATTCTTTTACAGAGTATATGTCCTTCTTTCTAAACGAATACTTTCATGAGCACCGGAACTGCTGAAACCGTTTTTCTTTTGTGGTTGACTATGAGGTCAGAGAGACATTTGTTCACAGGTTGACACCTGTGATCCTGCTGATATGAAAGATCCTGCTGTGTCCAGTGTGGATTCTCTTAGATCTTACAACTTTTGAACTCAAACTTCAGTGTCTTCTTTGTCCAGAGTTTGTGGGATCTCCTCTCCTATTCAACTTCATGTTTCCATGAGCTTTTAAATAATTTAAGTATCTGTGAAATATTTGCTCATTTCCAATGAGGTTGAAACCAAAAATGTTCAAAGACAGTATTGGGTATGCACATGGCCATATACGAACAAGTGCATAGCACCAAGAACACCATATTCTTGGGTAGTTCTGTTAAAATGACATGCCAAGGATAGTAGCAGGAATTGCTGTCCAGTTCCATGTTTGAATCTGAATGTATTATATTCAATTATAATAAAATTGCTACCTGTTTTTGTTACAGCTGCTGCCTGACCACATTCTAATGTGCCCATGGCAAGGAAAATATTGTTTCCATTCCAATTGGCATAATGGGAAAATGTGTTTAATGTGTTGGCTTTAACACAGTATTTGTCAGAAGATTATCCTGTGAAATTGTCAGTTTATGGCATGATAATTAGATCTGGTACTTGAAACCTGTCAAGTAAAAGCAAGCTTTCTTCAATAATTGTATTCCTTTTCACTTCACAGGTGGGGCCTAATAAAGTGAACTACTGGAAAGTATTGAGGCAATTGGAGGCTTGGCATTTCAGCAAGTACAATAAGGACTGCATCCCAAAAAATTACTGGGCAATGTTTTCCATATACAAGCTTTCTTCATGAGTACATCCTCTCTCTTTCAAATTGGAAAGCAGAAGACTATCGAAAAATAAAGGATGGAAGGAAAGGCCATGGTAGCATAACTAATAATTAGTAAAGGTATGGATGGTGTCTGAATAATTATAGGAAACCTTCAATATTGACTTTGTTTCAGTATATTTTATTGAATAAAATATAGCCTGGCTGGGCCTAACCTGCACAGCTGACCATGTTCCAGCCCAGAGGAGAAAAGCCTTTTCAGTGTAAGTACCCTAAACAGTAAGATAAACTCTGTGAAGTAACAGGGGAAGTCTTATTCCACCTCTGGGAATAGGGAGGTTAAAAAGTTTATTTTTAATTCTAAAATAAAGTCCATGTAGCAGCTGTTTCCTTCTTTCAACTGAGAGCATCACACTGTTGATGCTGATGAGAGTTGAGAGCCTGAAAATTATAAAATCCTTTCCAAATAATAATTTGTCTAATATATTGTCCAATTAATTATGTTCAGATGAAAAATAGTGAAAGAAAGACTTCTTGTAGAGTTTAAGACTTTCATAAATTTAACTAAGTCATTCCTTAATTCTAATTAATAGGACTAAGGAATAATACTGGCTTTTTTTCCCACTGGCTAGTCAAGATGTTATATCTACCTGTAATAAGACAACACAGTATGCATATAAATAGCAGTATGTAAGTTATCTGTGATCTTATCTGCAACATTTACCCTATTCTGATGCTAGACCAACTAGATGCTTAGAAAAAAAAAAAAAACAAAACAAACACAGGAACAAAGTGACTTAGCAGCTGTGCAAAATTCGTGTTCAGAAGGGCCTCTCACAGAGCTGGAGATGATATCATGAGATATTAATTGCCTTCTTCACTTCTTGTGACTGCCCCCACTCCCCCAAGGGGACTTAGAACAACGGCAGGGAGTACCCCTTTACATGAGAAATTCTGCACTCCATTTCCACTGAAGTGTTGAAAGGCAGCTAAGAAATGCTTTCTATCATAAAAGCTAATTAAAGATTTTTGGTCTTATCAAATAAGTTTTTTAAATTATTAAATATATTCTTTTCCTCTGCAAGCACTGACCACATATTCCCATAATACTCTTTCTCAAATGTGAGATAGATAGATATAGATATAGATATAGATATAGATATAAGCCTATATTTAGAAGTTTTATCTTTTGGCCTTATGATCATTCCAAATACAGCAAATCCTGATGACTTTTTGCATGGTACAAATTAGTTCCTGATTTAAAGTGCTCTAAATACCCTGACAGTAAATGCTGCATCTATCCTTTGAGAGGGAACGGAGGTGCCAAACACTAAAGTAGCTGTGAATCTGTGATCTCCTGGGCAAGGCCTTGCTGATCACTGGGTTCATGACACAGATTTTACTCAGATGCAGGGCACATGGAAATATTCCATCGAAGTATGCTATTATTTTTGTTTAAAATCTACTTCATTATGCCTGTGAAATGCAACAGTCAAACGTTCTAGTAGTTTTTAAAAAAACACAACTCTTTAGGGTTATTTTTCTCTTTCTTGGGCAAAGGAAATCACAAACTATTATGTGTTAAGATAATTCTTTATATAATTTTAAGGGCAATAAATTGTCATCAATGGTAGATTAAAAATTCTGTGTATACAAACTAGTGCATTCTTTAAATGTCATTCATTATCCACATGCAAATAATGTTTCTGTGTTATTTTATCCTGCTTGTTCTGTGGCCAGTGATTAATAGGAAAAAACCCAACCATAAAGTACAATCTCAGAATTTTTTTTTAAATGTAAAATTTTAATTTTATGGTTACCCCTTTTTCAATCACAAAGACCAGAGTCCACTATCCAGAAGAGCTTTGTCTGGAACTGTACAGCATGTTCTGTATTGCTGAAAACCCAGCATGCCATATTACAGTTCAGGTAGAGTTGAAGAACCCATGTTTAAAAATCTTATTAAAATTTGGTTTTAGTTAGCACAACTTATACTTCTAGATGCAAAATCAATCATTATTTTGAAGCAAAACTTACAGTATTTGTTTCCATGGCAATTGCTCTTCACTTATCTGATCTTTAAATAAACAGCATAAACTCCTTGTGTAACAGAGAACTGTCCATCCCATACTGAACCAACTTGAATAACCAGGGAGAGTTTTCATCATCTTTGGCAGTGACCAATATTTTGTACTTCAGAGGAAGAAGAGAAACCTGGCAAATTCATACAATCAACTAGCTGACTTTGTGCAATGGTCATCTGATGCACAGATGAGATTTTAACAACACATTTTATTGTAAATTGTATGGCTTTGGTTGTAATGCACATTCTGTAGGTTGACATTGCAATACATGAAGAATATTTTCCTTTTATTCATTTTTCTGAAACAAAACTACTAGAACTCTATAGACTGGCAACATGACATGAAATAATCTAAATTCTGTGCAATTTCTGTAGCATTTTTAAAAGGATTTAGGCATTGATCCACTCCACATCTTAAGCTTAAATGATTGACACAGAGAAGGTCCACTTTAAAAATGAACTTAGACAACTTCAGTGACATTGAGTTACAACAAAACTTAGGATTGTAAGTGCTCAAAATACTTTTAAAAAAGATTTTCAAACCATGAAATACTGAAGGCAGCAATTGCTTCCTACTTTTGAAAATCTAGGTCCAAATTTGAATGAGTGCCTATGTAAACATTTAGAACTTCCTTCATAAACTAAACTATGGGAAATCTGTCCTGAAAAACACCAGGGTTTTTTCCTACTAATATGCCCAAAGGTGTGTCTGGAGTCATTAGGGAACAAAGACCTGTCTGAGAAACATTATGAAGATTAATAACTGTGCATACAAGATTGGAAAGGAACAGGCAGAGGGCATATTGCGTATTGCCTGTATCTATCTGGGACTGGGATGAAAAATAAATCAAATCCAGAAAGGTTTTCAAAGAGGTGTTAGAAAAAATTAAGAGTTCTAGCTGGGCATGGAGGGAGTCCCAGTGCAGGGTACAAACAATCTTTCTTCCCACCTCCTGGAATATTTGGAAGAATTAAGACCTGCTCTGAAAACTGGAGGCTGATGATAAAGTACAGTTGCAATAATTTCATATTCATTACTTAGATGAAGTAATACAGAAGGAAATTTTGCAGGTATCATAGGCGCTGAGAACTCTACACTTTGAAAGTTTATGCATATAAAATGAAGAGGTGCGTTAGAACATGTTACCTGGGTTTTGGCCATTTTGGTTTTTAAACTCATCAACCCACTTAGGGAATATTTGACATACCTATGTGTAAATGGAAAGCCTAGAGAAAGGCTACCAGCCTCCTTGCATCTTTGTTCCATTGCACTTGTAAGACACTAGACACTAAATAAATTGAATAATATTTTGTTCTTACACGTAGAAGACAAACAATTAAGCACAGATGCATGCAGTACAGAATGAGAATGTGAAGTGGTTTGGGAAATCTTACAGAGAAACATTGAATTTCATATTCCAACACATGATACCCTCTCAGGTCCCTCATCTCTTGCTTGGAAGTCCAAGCCCCGTGGGATGTGCAGCAGAGCTTTTGGATCAGAAAGAAAAAGGAAGAGGTGTATGGATATAATGTCAGAGACATGGATTGCAGTTACTTGGCTTGAACTCTTTCAAATTGCTCAGGTCAGAGGTAACAAGATAAAGGGAAATTGATTCAAACAGTTTTAAAGCAGTTTCCCTGAGTTTCTGTAACAAGCACTTAACTACTTCTGTCCCTTTTGTTAGAAAAAATGGTATGAAGAAGTATCTACACTTCACAGGGACTTATTCTTCAGACCAAAGAAGAGCAAATCCAGAGTGGTTTTGGTTGCAACTGGATGCAAAGGATTGTGGTGTGTGCATGCAAAAGACAAAAAATAAGAATTTTTTAGTATGTAGTTCGTTTCACCGAGAAGTGTAATTTCACCTAAGAAGCAACACCCTGCTACCTACTGCAGGATTAATCAGATTGATGCGTATCAACAGGATTGGACTCTGGCAGAAAACAGCAAGAAGCCAGCCATCAGCTCTGTTTGTAGACAGCTTTTTTTAAGCATATGTCCATGGGGATAAATTCACCTTGGCTTGTAGAAGAAAATGCACATAGTGCATACCTGCACCGGGGAGGATTGCTGTGCTCGGAGCGTTTAATCATTGGCTTTGCTTGAGGAATATTCCAGAGATTAGAAGGTTTAGTTCTCATCAAAAGCTCTGCAGAACTGCCACCAGCAGAAGCTGCAGGGAAGACAAGCTGAATCAAACCACATCCTCTGCCACAAGCTTAAATCTCCCCTGACATGACAGCTGTTGGGATGGGTCTCGTTTTGCAGCCAAGAGTGTAATTCTTGTGAAAGATTAAAAGAAGTTTCTATACAGGATTGGGGCAAATCAGATTTCACAACAGGTTAGAAATTTCCAGAAGAATGTTCTTTCTCACTTTGTATTGCTTTCCCCTTGACTTTTTATTTCTGTCATTAGAATGCCAGAGTACAGAATTCAGATGAAGACATTCAATACAAAACACCTCTACTGTATAGGGTGATCCTGTATAGCTGGCTTTTTCTCTTTGCACATTCCCAGACCCTCTAGGTCTTTTTTGGTTCTAGTCTGCCCTTTAACAATGTCATCTTCCTTTTAGGACACCATTTGTCATTCTCTCTCTGCTTTATCTAAATAAGTGGAAAGATCCACACCATTTGCTGAACCATATTTAAGCTCTCCAAATGACCACTAATTTTAACATTGACTTATGGGAAGCAGTCTTAATGCTGAGTAGTGGTATTTGTGATCTTGATAACATTTCTGAATGTCAGCTGCAATCATTTTGCTCATAATTGGTTCTGCTTACAACATTTATTTTCATAATTTCCATTTTAGAACCTCTGTCGTGTTAATAATAAAATGCATTGAATGTAAAAAGCATACAACTTTTTCTGCAGCTCTTCTGAGATGATTCTGTGGTGTTCGTGGGCATGAAAAGATTCTGCCCCATTTGTGGACAGCATGGAAAATGTCATAAGGAGTATATTTGTGACATCTTTCAATGGAATTAGTAATTGATGAATTGTAATATTATACAAGAAGCACAGCTGCTGTATAACACAAGAGCCTCACAGCTAGAAAGCACTCTACAGGAGAAAAGGCTTCAAAATATAAACCTTTTACTGTCATCATCTGCAGAATACTGGACATTCACAACACGCAAATATCCAGGTTATAAACTTGCAAACTACATTAATGTGGCAGTTAAATTTACTGGTCTGAAAGCAGCACTTGTAAAATATTTATGAAAACGTGGTTGTCACGGCAAAGAAACTGCACTGTCAGCTCAACCTCCCTCCCTGATTGTTTCCTCTCCCTGTCTTCACCCACTGGATTGTATTCCATGAAATTCCAAGTATGAGCCTTACCTTACTTTACAAATACTGACATGAGGGGTATTACACTGCAAAAGAAAAAAATAAGAGCTGCTTCCATGGTATTTTCATGCAATCATATTCACTGTTTTATCCACTCAGAAAGATTTCAATTTGGTATTCTTTAATAGGAGATTAAATTTGGTTTTCACGTCTGTGGTTTTTCAAATTAAAAAATGAACTGTGAAGAGCGATTAGAAATTTCTTCCACAGAATTTAAACTGTCCATTAAGTCATCAAATGTTCTGCTTTTGCAAGTGCTCTGCATAGCTGCCTAATGGCTTTGTGGGAGGAGAGGATGGAAAATGAGGCTGGAAGGATTAAAAAATATGCTACATGCTTTAAATACATATTGTACCTTTCCTTTTTCTTTGTCCCAAAGAGGTCACAGCTTTCATATTTAAACAAAAACTAATTTTACACTTATTTTGCATATGAACATTCCCATTACTGTGGGATGTCCCCATGTACATTTTGGAGAGCTCAGGGGCTAAATAGACTATACAAGAAAGGAAATCCTGTTTCCTTACCTGACAGCAAATTGATATCAGAGGTGTTCAGGGCTGAATCCTTTCCTAACACCATATTCAAGAAATTAAATTGTTAATTCTGGTCTTTAAGTTTCTGAGTTGTGACAGCATGCACACAGCAGGTATGACCACATCTATTTAGTACTTGCACATCTTCAAACCCTGGAGCCCAAAGTACCAGGGAAATGTGTTTGCAAGTACCCATGCTGAAGTCTGGGGCTGAGGGAAGGAAGAGTTTGCAGATGGGCATGGAGTAGTAGCTGCAGTCCCTCTCAGCTACATCTCCAGCATTTCAACAGCTCCGAAGTCAGGGCTGACACTGTTAAGACAGTCCACCTCTGCTCATGTCCCACTAAACAGAGCCCACACCACTATGCCAAACAGACACCGCAGCCTCCACACCCTCATGACCACTTGTTTCACCAAAAGCTACACCACACACAGAAGATCTACTGGGTGTTCTATGCTTGCAGCCCAACAGCAGCACACTGTAGAAAAACAATCTCTGTTACTCCACAGATAACATATATCAGCTTTTTTCTAGGGAAAGTTGAGCCATAGATGCAGTCTTGGCTTCCCCATCTATATTCAGAAGGAGGTGAGCTGCTGCAGTGGATCAGGGCGTCTGACATAGAAAGCTAGGATTATTCAGCTTGAAGAAGGCTCAGGGTGATCAAACACTGAAGCAAGTTTCCCAGAGAGGTCCAGGCTTCTGTCTCTGGAGATCACGAGAACTCAACTGGGCAATGTCAACTGGGTAATGAGGAACCTGCCCCAGCTGACCCAGCTCTGAGCAGGCTGGACTAGATGATCTCCAGAGGTTCTTCCTGCGATGGCCAGAGTTTGACCACAGTCCTTACAGATTCTGGGGTAAGCCTCCAAAGTACAGATAGCATGGGTCAGAGTTTGTGTAGGTATAAATTTGGTCAGGGAAACCTGCATGTCTGTAAAACTCTGAACCTAGAAAAAACCTTCTCTAGGAACATGCTTTGGTTCTTCTCAGTGCTTCTAGCACTGTGGATCCCTGCAGTTCAGTTTGGCTTGTCTCCCTCCTTACAGCGATGTTGGGACGGCTGCTGAGCCTCTCCCACACCACCCTATCTGTGAGGGAGAGAGTTGTTTGGGGACCCGTCCCCATGGAGTCTCATTCACCACAGTCCTGGCTGTGAAGCGAGCATCACCAAACACTGCAGACCATCTGGCGCACTTCTGAGATGGTGAAATGCTGACTGATGTGGATAAAGAGCTCTGGCACGCCTCTCTCTGAGACAGCTCAAAGCAAGAGCTGATACAATACTGGCATGGGTCTGTGCTCTGGTGCTCAGCCCTCTGCTCTGCAGAGGATGCCTGCGATGACATCCTTCTTACATAATGCAGCTGATGGATAGAGGTTGATATATGGTCAACAACTGGCATTTCCAGGAGTGGATATTAACGAAATCTCTATTCATATTTAAACACGTGATACAGCTTTTCCCTCCACAGGGGGAAAAAAAAAAAAAGGGATAGCAAATGTCTGTGACACTTGAAAAATCAAAGTCTTTCAAAGTAATAAAGGCAATGCTCAGAAAATATTATGAACAGTAGCCCTTCTACAGTAAAGAGACATCTGGGGTGAATTAGGGTGCTGCTCAGACTGTGGCACTGCTACAGATGTTGAGGTGTAAACGTGTTTTGCAGGGACTGTAGATATGTGATCATGTATAATGCTTTTATTAGGCGCTCAAGCACTATATTTCCAGTAATATGAAGAATGACAGAGAAGAAAAGAATTGCCTTCTGAGTCTGAATTATAACCACATCTAATGAACTCAGAGGTGTTTTCACTCTACTTCAGTATTACTTTTCAACTCCTGCAGCACAAATGAACCTACTGATCAGAACAGTAAAAATGGGCTCAAAGAATATCCCAAGAGGTGTCATTAGTCACATATTACATCATTTTCTAACTTGTACATTTACCATGTTGCAGGATTTCACAGTACTGATGAAACCTTCAGAATTTCATGTTTCCCTCAGCAGTCTACAATAACCCTTAGTCTGAATGACATGTATTATTTCCTTGTTGAACATGTGAAGTAGAGAGCTTAGTAAAAGATTTATTGTAAGGAAAACTAGATGTTTTATTTCCAACCTAATTGAATACATTATTGCTCTGAGTTTAAAAATGCTGTGGTGATATATTACACCTCAACACAACTGTACACATGAAATTTGCAGCATGAAAGCTTATTGGACTACAAATCAGAATACAGCTGTTGATAGGAGAACTATATACCTTAAGTTACAATATGTTACTATAAAGTTTTACTGAATAAGTCATAGTGGGGAATAAAATAAAAATCTGATTAAATAGTTAAACAATACTTCTATTTTTACTGACTAAAATAATGGCAACTGCCAGAACTCAAATCCTCTTTGTTGCATATGGATGATAAAAAGGCCATGGTGAAACCTCCCTATCACAGTTATACGGAAAACAGCAATAAATCTGCTAATCCCAGTAAGGATTAACTGCAGAACAGAAAAGAATAACTTTCAAATTCGCCCTGGAATGAAAAGTCTGCTCTAAGCCATATTCATTGCATTCGTCCAAGTATTTGGACACAGTGCAGACAAAGCGCAGAGCATCACGGGGATATGAAATTCCTTCTTCCCTCAGCCCATGCCCAGAGGGTAGGACTGCCATGCAGTTTAGCCCAGTGCTGCCATCTCAGCCTTCCTGCACCCTCTCACCAGGTAGAATTTTCCAATGAAAATTCATGTGGATCAGAGCTCTCTCTGCTTTGCCTCCATTCAGCATCATGTAACTTCCTACTGCTGGATACCTGCAAAATTTGACTCTGGCACCCTTCTGCAAATAGCGATAAGTTCTGCAGCAGAGGTGCTGCATTGCTTTTTCCTGGGGTTTTATGGTTGGGAAATAAGATCTCATGAATAAATGATTTCTATAGTACATTGTTCTTTTAAGCCTTAAGTGATGTCTGCATCTTTGCCCAGCATTTTAATCTGGCTTGAATTTCACCTGAATTGTTACCTTTCACTCCCCTCTTATGTCTTTTTTTTTTTTTCCCAAACATATATTTCTAAGTAACAGTTGGTCAAATTATTGACTCTGCTGCAGAATACCAGAAATTCTGGAACGTGACAGTGCTGCCTGCTCTGAGGCAAAGAGAATCTGTACCTAACTCTGTGTCATGGCTTTTTTGCCTGTTCATCACTCCTCCTGCTTTGTACCTGAGCTACCTGCTTAGTCTCAGTGGAAAGCATGGAGAAAAAAAACAGACCAAAACAAACAAACAAACAAAAAAATCCAAATAAAATGGTTCCAGAGGTCTGCAAAACACATGGGCCTGACATCTAATATTGTGACAAATATAGAACTATAACAAATTTAAAGGTAAATTAATCACCCTGTGGGATTTATTATATAAATATAATAATTGGGTTGCAGTATTACCTGACAGCCCTGGGCCTAATGTAAGTTGTAGTAATGAAATGTTTATTTCACATCATTAATGTCTGAATTTAATGAGGGTCCTTAGATGAAAGTGACACAGAGATTTTCCAGATAACAATATTTAAGCAGGTATTTTAAAGTAAGATGGACCACCCTGTTAGATTTAAGAATGCTGCCTCCACCAGGACAAGCTATTTTCTTTTGCCAAAACTGTAAGTCCAAGGATTAAAACCACACTAAATACCCAAATGCCTACCTTTAGATGCTTGGTGAGACTAGGGGAACTGCTCATCTCTGAATGTTCTTTACCCACCAACTCCTACAAGATGACTGAGCTGCTCAGCCTGTCAAAGGTTTGTCAGCCTTCCACTTCCCTTGCCAGTGCCATAAGATTTCAAATAAAAATAAAAACCTCAAGTGTTCATTGCACACTTGAAATACTCTTCCACGGTGAAGCAGAAGCTACAGGGTCATGAATTGCTCCCATCATTTCCACCTGACTATCTCCGTCCTGCTCTCCCTTCCTGTGTTTTCACTACAGGCATTACAAGACCCTGGCTTTACTTGGCCAAATCTATATACTGTTAGCTGCCGCTATTTCTGTTTTTGTTTAAGTTTCCTTTTGTTGTTTGTCCTCTTTCATTGGCTTTTTCCTTCTGCCCAAGTAATATAAAGTTATTTTCTCCTGCGCAAGGAGGACAACCTCTATGTGTTCCTCCTGCTGCACCAGTTCTCTGAACTAACCTCCATTTATTGTTTCAAACCATTGATCCATGGGCTAAAATGGGAAAACAGAATAATCTCTCATTTAAATGATCAATGGAAAGGAATGACTAGGAGAAACTGTTGATCGCTGCTGCAGCCCTAATCATCCAAAGTGTTAGTGCAATTCGGAGACGGGAGGAGGGGAAGAGATTTACAACATTGAGAGCTCCCAGGGAAGAGGGTCTGTAAGGAATGGCTCCCATATGGAACTGGAATGCTTTGTACACCCTGGATTAGCAATTAAATTTACAAGGTGTTGCTAAGTAGCAGTACCCCTGTAAACTCAGCAAACGTTGGAAATGCTGTTACAAAACTAGGGACTTCTTTTATTGCTTCTCACATTTCAATAGGGAGAAAGTCATTAGCAGAAGGCTGTTCTTTGTACGGACTTCCCATTTGGAGAGTTGGGGGTGTATTCTGATCGAAGATCTGTGAGCGGGTGCAGCGTGGCCCATCCGCAAAGTCAGGTTTTTCAGCAGGGAGGACAAAAGGTGGAAGAAAACAAGTATTTGGATCTAAATTAGAAAGTATTTGTCTAAAATGGCTGGGTAGTCATTTACTTACACACACATATATACATGTATATATATGTGCATTTCCCCTTGGAACAAAAACTGCCTTTTAAATTCTTCTCAGTCAAGTTTCACTGACAAACTTGCTTGACGGGCATCAGGGACCTGAAGCAAGCTTCAAGGGAAAAAGTAGCCATCACTCATGCTTCATTGGATTTCTATGACAGAATGATCAAATCCTGTAGAACCTGGCATAAGCACATCATTATCAAACCCTGCTTTAGCATTTCTTAACTGATCACGGAGGCTGAGGTCCTTGGTGACTCCTGTTTTCTGGCACTGTTTGTAGTTATTTGACCTTTTCTCAGTGGATAATCCACACAAAAAGCCCTAATTACTTCCCCAGCTTTGAGCGGTCTAGCACTGTGAATAATCAATGACACTGATTTAGGTATTGCACAATCAGATGCTTATGGTGTTTAAAGAACATTTTTCCATTGACCTGCCACAGCCGTAGGACAATACCGAGCGCTGAAGTTGCTGTTGTAATCACAAGCTGGCCAAGTGACCTTGGGGGTCTGAAGCTGATTACTAGGGCCTTGATCTGAACAGATATCACACATTTTTAATGATTTCTTTATTTTCTTAAAACAGCTGTTAGTCAAGTTGCATCTAGCAAGATACTGGTGTACTGACAATATCAGAGCAAGATTTGTATGTAAACACAGCTGAGTATTTTCTTCTTTCTTAACATAACCCTAATTTTTATTTTAGCTGTTAGAAAGCACAGTACTGGGGAAGGGTTGGGATTTTTTTCCCAATTGTATTTTACATTTATCTTTAAGAAATAACAGTGTTGGGCACTTGAATATCTACTTCCCCCGAAAGTATTTGAGTGAAACCAGAACAGGAGAAGTGGAAAAAATAAATTGCCTAGGTATTGCTATAGACTGAAATGTCTGTGAGAGGAATAGGGTGAGGATTCTTAGAAATTAAACAGTCTCCCGTTTACTGGGTTCTTCTCCCCCATTCACATAACAGGAAAATGCAATTCATTATCCTGGATAATTAAGTTTAAGTTTACCACCTGCTCAGCTATTTCAGCTTTAAAAACTAAAAAAAGGCAGCAGTCCCATTTTTGTTCTAGTTTCCTTTAGAACGAAAGCTTTGCAAAGATTTTTTGTTAGGAGACATTTGCTAAGGAAAAATTTATGATAGGATACCAGATCAATTGGGGTGAATTTAAATCACATAAGTCTTCCACCAGTGAGACAGAAAATTAAAAGTGATTGGTGGAGATAGTCATAAAAAGAAAAAAAAAAAAGGGGGGGGGGGGGGGGGCGGGAATCTTCCCAGCAGAAATTTCAATCAGCCAAGAGAAAACTTTCCTCGGACACATTTTTTTTTTAAAAAACAAAACCTATTAGTCCCGTTGAAAGGAGTGTATTTCAGCAAAAGTCTTAAAGGTGTACTTACATGAGAATTTTACGACAATCAACATGTTTGTTTCACCAGAGAAATCCCAAGCAATTAGAAGAAAACACAAAAAGTGGGAGCACAGCATCTGTACCTGCACAGTTTGCGGGAAGCTTGTGGTTAGCTCCACCACCTTTCCTCTCTGAAAGATGGGAGGAAGCCCTTTCTCCCAGCTGGGGGGATCGGTCCTAGCATGGCAGCCTCCAAAGCAGAAACAACAGCAAGAAACACTTTCATTGTAGATTTTTACTCTTCCAAACTTCCTGCCAGGCAATGAGGGGGAAGATAAATGGAAGCATATCATAGGAGCTAGTTTATCAAGTTTATCAAACAAGAACCTGTGTTTGTCTCTTCCATAGGAAAGCCTCTCCTCTAACCGGTTCCCTCTCCTTTGAGGACATTACTGCAGTTCCGCCCCCCCTCAAACAACATCTTTTCTTAAGGCACCTGCTGATGTTTGCATCCATCCAGATCAAGCCTAAGCAATGACGTCTGAGGGAGTGGTTGGAGAAGCGCTTAGAGGCAGTTTATACCGTGGAGGTGTCACATGGGCATAGCTGGCTTAGAGCCCACGTTGGTAGGGGCCAGGCACAGCGTAATGACATTAACTGTCCCAAAGAGCTGGAGCTGTCCACCTGTGTGGCTCTGCTGCAGATGGCTGGGGAAGAGGAACTGAAGGACAGGCTTCGTCTTTTATCTGAGACCTTTTTCCTCACTCGAAGGAAGAACAGGAAAAAACATGCTTACCGCAGAAGAGGAAAAGCATAATGCTGAAGTTAGCATGGCTAGGGAAGTGAAAGCAGGCATTGCAGCAGGCGAGTAAAGCAGAGGTGCTGGGGCAGCCGTCTTCTGTCCTGCGACATCCACGTCCTGCCAGGCTACATGATTGTCTCAAATATACAAATTGCTGTTGGATGTACTTGTGTGATCAGAGATGACACAACTCAGACAGGCGTTGCAGGATGGCAGTAGCAGAATGGCACAATTTATAGGCAGAAAAATACAGAAAAGGAGACACAGAATGTGCTCTGAATAACTCAACATTTGAGATTTATACTGCTTCTAGTAATTTCAGTTTGCAAACCTCAGCTCTTAAGGCAAATAAACTAACTTCCCAGTGATCTCTGCCAGTTTAATTTAATAATATTTTTAGAATAAGCTGTTTTTGAACACTGTCTCCAATGAACTGGTCACAAATATGCTAAGTATGCATGACTGTTTCATAAATATTTTTCCCATGAAGAATATTTAGGCTCAACAAATGTTTATTTCCAGGTTGTCACAAACAGTGCTAAACTTTTTTTTTTTTTAATTGCCTCATAAGTGTTCAACACACTAGTTACTGGTTTAGTCTGCAGTCAAAATTGCCTTTTTTCAGAAAAGATGTCTCTAATATTAATTAATCTGAGCTGAAATGGTGTGCAGCAGTGCAACCCCTTTTTCCTAATGATTGACCAAATCTGTGTGCTTTCAGCTTGTCAGGATATCGGTAGACTTCATTTCACCTCTCATTTGTCATGACATCTCTTCAGATAGTTGTACCGTGGGCAGAGACCAGTTGTGCCCCTGAAGATACAGGTCTGGGTGAGGATTAAGCTGCACTTAGTTTTCAGCAGTTGCTGACCAGGAAGAGTTTGAAAAAAGTCTATTGGATTCCTTTTTTCCACAGTGACTCTGTTTGTACCATATGGTTATGTTTATGTGTGCTCTATTGAGGGAGAGCTATAACAGCTTTTAAGTCGGTGATGGTGTCAGTGCCAGAGAAGGAGCAGTTTCCTAGTCAAGCAAGGGGGCTGAGCTTGATTTTGGAGAAACAGCTTTGCTTCTGAGTACCACTTTCAGTCCTACAAATCTTTTCATTTAAAAACTGCTCAGCCTAATTTTACAAATAAGAGATGATTACAGAAGTCCGGGTTAAATAGGTGAAACTTTTCTTTGTTAATATATAGACAAATGGTCTTTCTTCTGTGCTGGATTCACTACTGTTAAACTGAGCTGAGCTGAAACTAAATTGAAATAAATATTCCTCCTCCCAGTCTCCTGACTGTTCTTCTCTCTTCTAAATCAGATGAAGATGTGAATGAGGCACTTAGCCTTATTTCCCCCAAGATTAGAAATTCTCAAGTATTCTAATTTCTCATGTCTTCAGATTACGGTAGCCCATTACCTTTGATAATTTCCTGAGATGAAAGAAGAATTGGCTCTCTCACAGACTGCTGTGTGGGTGTTGACCTGAACATCAGAGCAGCTGAGGATTGGGTGGCTGTTCAGCAGACTTGCTTAGGAAGGTTTTGGTCAGAAGGTCTGAAAATCAAACAAAAACTTGCTAATAAAAAAAAAATATAATAACACTTGCCAAGCTATGAGTGTTCTTGTCCATGTAACTTTGCTATTAAGGAAACGATACCTAAATAGCAGGCACTTCACTATCACATTCTGTGTTAGTGCTCAAGAGATACAGTCGCAGAGTGTTTACATACACTGATAAGACTGTTGATTCTGCTGAAAAATAGCATTTTAAGTAGTAACCCAGATGAATAACATATTTTCGATTTATTGATCACAGTCAAATAAAAGCTGTGTGATTCATAGTGGAAATACAAACACAGTGGCACGTCTTGGGAATTCACGTGGGATCAAATCTGAATTCTCACACAGGTCGGTAGGCACCATGAGGTTAGATGATGGCACTTCATCCTGTGGTAATGCTGGTAATTCATTTACACCATGATCCTTAAAAGGTGAAATAAAAGATGCTGTTTGGATCTTTCAAAATTGTCAGTCAGTTGAATTACACATAGAGACCCTGGCCTGCAGGAGGTTGGGGACAGTTTGTGCCTCTGTTCAGTGACAAAAGTCTGATGGAAGAACCAGCTTTGTTATTTTATACCAAGAGCAAAGACAAATCTTTCATATGCCTCCTTCCCTTTACACCTCCTGTCCTCTGCTTGTTCTGCTTGGAGTCTTAATGGAGAACAGCACATGTCTTACGTCTCGTGACACATCTACAGCTGCTGAAAAAGGCCTTTAAAAAAAGCCTTTTGCTGTTTTATGCCTAATTTACATTTCTACAAAATACTTTTGAATCCTTTCATAAAATAAATACTTTAAAAGAATGTGTGCTTCCTAAATGCAACATTAGGAAGTATATGCTTCCTAAATATAATATCCTCATTTTTCTCCTGCACATGAAATTTATTGTGTCATCAGATCTGACTGAAATTTACACTTACCCATAATGTTAGTTTGATACATTTGATTTATTTTTTTATTGCATTGTGGAATAGAAAATGTGTTTATGGCTTTGTCCTATGAATATTTTCACAGGAATTTAATCAATAAAGATTTTAACCAAGAAAGTTTGCATTTCTGTTTTGACAGTCATCTCCCCAAATGCTTAATCATTTTGGCAAAAATAATTTTTCCTCCAGATAAATTTCCCTTTCAAAGCTCATATAGCTGCTGCTTACTCAGACAAACTAGTCCTGAGAATCATTTCATTTCATTTGCATGAGAATTCATGTACATTTCCCCAACATGAATTTAAGTACAGACTTGCTGTGAAAGGTGATTGTTTATATGTATTTTTTTTTAAATAAAATGTATTTACAAGTGCCCTGGGCTTCTTCTGTTGTTTAGTTGATGTTGAAATTTTTTTATTTCCTCAGCCAGTAAAAAATCCCTTTTTCTGTAGAAATCAGTTTCTGTTCTAAAATTAGCCAGAAGGATGTTTTTCAGAACATTTTTGCTACAATCTAAAGGAGAAAATCAGAGGAAAAGATCTGTATAGCCCCTCTCAGATCTGGAGTATTGTAATCGTTGTTATTGTGGAAACCCACGTAGAAATAGTCCAATCAAGATTGCTTCCCACCATCACACAGGGATGTCCTTTAGCATGGATAGGGTCATTCTGTGAAGATTCTAAACCAGGATAAGATCATCTATTGAGCCTGTGATTTAAAAATAAAATTTAAAAAAGAGATAGCTCATTACTTGAGAATTTTTACACATATTTAAAATACACATTTTAAATATTATAATTTGGGCTCTTATTTCTGACTTCTTTACTCACGTGAGTAGTCATTTATTCCACAGGCATTAAAATCAATAGGACCAGCTGTATAATATTTTTGAGTTGGTCTGTTGCCAAGACGCATATAAATATTTTATTGTACTCTAAGCTTGGGGAAAGAGACGGAAGTAATAAGGCAATTTAGAGAGGGGTTATTCAGTTTATCGGTGACTCCAATCTTGGAAACTTCCTTCTCATAACCAAAGATGGGAAATTCCTGTCTTTTTATTAGCTGTACTTGCAGAAATTTGGAAAAAAACAGTCAGGTTGCAATGCTACTTCACAAGCTGACTTGGAGAGAAGGGAGACAAAGAGACAGCTGTCTGTGGGGTGTTATATACCTTCCAGGCCTGTGCTTTGGGTTTTATTCATTTTCTAATTATGGCTTTTCATTCCAGCATTTCTTTAAAATGTACCAATAAAAATATGCCTCAAGAAAAATGGTGCGGGTTTAATGCAAGCCAGCATTACTCCATACGCCTGCCTTCCCTTCAGCACCGTTTGCTCTGCAGTTTTTATTTTTATGTACTGTGGCCAATATTTACACGATACTCCAGGAAACAGTTGTAGAAATGTATAGTAGTGAATTCAGTCTGAAACTGCAACTATATTTGAGTTTGGGGTGAGGGTGATTCTTTAGTTTAGCAACACGTGAACAGAAAGCGAAGCTGAAGAAGGTGGGCATCAGCAACACAAAATTAGGTCATGACTTACTGGCAAGGAAAGAACAGTGAGTGGCTTTCAGGATAAGCGGTGGGATTGCTGTATGTAGCTGGTTGTCAGGTGTGGTCCAAGGATTCCAGATGATTGCTAGGATGTCCATGAAAAGAAACTAAAAGAAGCAGAACATGTTTTCTGTCTGTCCACTTACTGGTTGTTCCCCCATGTGTCTGTCCTTCCTTCTTCAGTGAGATCTTCGACTAATTTAATCCCAGTCTGAGAGAGGGGTAAATGTCTCAAAGATACTAAGTTCTTGAAAGAATCCTAAAAATGATCAAGCAAATCAAGGAGGGACACTGCATCTGTGTGAGGGAGTGCCATGCTCAGCACTTGTTAGAGAACCCAATCACCAGCCACTAGACTGTGGAGCAGGAGGCCTCAGCTATCCTTCAGGGAATTTCTGTTATCCACGTGATGCTAACTCACATCTCATTCTCATAAAAAACATTCACAAATCCTTGACAGGGCCATGCCAGTATTCTGCTTTAATAGTCCCAAATCACTGTGTCATCTTCACACTGTATTTGACTTGCAGCTTACTTATGCCCAGCCATATTTTGCAGATTCCTGTTAGCTGGTACAGTCGCTGTGTGTTTCACCAAAGGCAGCTGGAAAAACAGCCAGGGGACTAATACCCTCTTTCTTTCACCTGCTAAGTTATGCAATTAAATCAGCAATGCCAATGGGATTCCATCATCCCATACCTATTAGTCAGGCTTTGCTTGCTCAAACCTATTCACCAAACACCATTTTTCTGTATTCTTGCATATATCAAAATTGTACATTTCTTTAAGCAAGATGATCTTCGATAGATCTTAGTAGAAAGAGCACCTGCAAGTATTCGCATTAACAGAGGTGAGAAATCTGATTGTACATCCTTCACCTCTGAAAAATAAAAAATGCCAAACAAGTCAATTTTGTATAACGAAGATGTTTCATTTAGACACCAGGGTCACTGGAGAGAGGATTAGACCTCTCTTTCTTTGTTAAATTAAGGCATGCTTGAGTAACAGATAAAATGTCTTGACTGTTCTAGGAAAAGAAGTTCACTAAACTTGGCATAAATTTATCCACTTTTTTGGCTGGCCCATAACTGCTTTTTGTGGTGAACAAACATTTTCTTGGCAAATTTGGACCAGTTGTATCCAGTACTTCACTCTGCCTGAGCATTGTGCCTCAACGGCACGGTGTAGTTTGCCAAACCACTTGGCTGTCATTATTGGGAATGATAGCACACGGAAGGCTCAACCCTGGTGGTATGCTTGTGAGGGAGGGAGCAGTGCCTAAGTGCACTGGACCCCGGATATCTATCCTAGCCAGACATGGGGAGGTCCCAGATAAGCCTGTCATCCTGACAAGGCAAATCAGTGCTGAAAAGCGTTTGCACTCCACGAGGCTCAGACTGGCTGATAGGACAGAGTCATCTTCTGATAAGCAGAAGCGCTCTGCTTCCTCTGACTCCCCTGGGCCCTGCTTGGACCTCTTGTGCCTCATCGCCCCAGGGTGGGCCACAAAGATAGTGGTACTGCCACTGCTGGGCCATGGTCTGGAGCAGTCATTCCATGGTACCCATTCCACCGATATTTTACACTGAAATGGGTAGACTGGCACACTCCCTGCTACTGACACAGGAAGAGCATTGCGGCCCATTCCCTTTCCTGACTGACAGTTTTTCATACCAAAACAAACCCCCTTTATCCTAATGAAACTACATCTCTGTTGGCATGGGAAGGGAAGGAGGACTGTTTTGCATTTTCAGTAGCAGTGTGGTTCAAGTGACATATGTTTTCTGTGTGACTAAAACACAGTGTGCAATGCCAATATGTTACTCTTACTCAATTCACCCTCAAAGGTTATACCGGTTTAACTGGAAAGACAGATGCAAAAACTGTGTCTTAAACAGACTCTTCATGTCCAGGAGCTGTTAAACATTTCAGGCAGTGGTAGTAATTAAACCACAAGCTTGAAAGCTTTGATTGTATGGTTTCAATAGAGAAGATGGATTTGTAATCCTGTCTGTAAACACAAGAGTAGTAAAAGATGTAGTCTTCTGCACATGATCTTTTTAATGGTTGCCTATATGAAGAATATGTCTTGAAATGAGATACATGTCACTTCAAAAGGCCCTGATAAAGGTGATCACTTTGACTTTTTTATCAAACTGTTATCACGATTGTGAATTATTTTCTAGTGTTTTGAACAGATGCATTCCCAAAAGGATGACAAATTAGTTGATGGTGCTGCGGGACAGGCCTTGCAGTCCTCCTCTTTTGAAGTTCTTAATTATGTGAGTTTCTCAGTGTTTCAGTCCTGGCTGCTGCTCACCCCATTCATTTAGAAGTTATGTGAAGTGAAAATTATCCATAGGCTTTTCTTCCTTTATGCCTGCTCCCGAGATCTGTGACCAGATGCAAATGTGATGATGTGCCTGTGCATGCCACTGATGCTAAACTGTAAGCAAAGCAAGAGAAAAGGGTGATTTAAAAAATAAACCCAAGGTGCTCGATGAGTGAAATGTCAAGTAGATTCATGTCTGGCAAAGGACTCTTCCTTGTCCATCATCATCCAATCAATGACACTTGAACCTGGGTTGACCAGGTCACCATGCCACCTCTGCTCAAAGCAGGGGGAAATTTATAGGTCACCTTTTTGAATGACAATTAGTACAAGAAGATATGGTAATCCTGCTGCCTTTCAAAGTATTATTGTTTTACCATGCCAAAGTCACAGTGTACCATGCACAGCAGCATACCTGCTCTCTGTGTTCTTTACATGAGGAGAAACAAAAGACCTTTAGGAAACTATCTCCCTAGTGGCTCTTGTCTGATTAGAAAGTCCTCAGGGGATTAGCAGTATGAATCTCACAGCTTGTCCCCCCCCTACTCCCTCCTACCCCTCTGCATTAAGGTTAGAAGGATGTGCTTAGATCAAATCAGAAGGAGATTAAAGGAAAAGAAACCCCAGAGCAATTCTCTTTTGCATCTGAATGAATATTTGTAGTCAATAGTCATTTACCATTTCTTTTTAAAATATCCTAGAGTTTTAGTGAAACAAAGTTCAAATGCTGCCATAAGACAGCAATATCTTATACTTCCATTTTAGATTAGTTATATCATTTACAGTTAATTTGTTATACTTGTACATATTTGCTGTTGCATGTAATCCTTCAATTTGCTCAAGAGATTTCATCAAGTCCCCAAGAAGATCAAAAGCTTTAAAGGTTTTGTTTGCATTTCCATGTAAGACTTACTACTTTCTCACTGCAAAATGGCCTAGAGAGCATTCTTTAAACCCATGTTAACTGCCAACAGACAGAGCCTGCAGGGGACATCTTTGAGGTGTGCACGATCAAACAGAAATAAATTTTAACCTTTTGTACAACAAAGTGAGGAAAAAAATCCAATTTCCTATGAAACCCTCAGTACATTGCCTGTGAAATCTATTTCGCCAAAGATGGTCTTTAAAGGGGCGAATGGTGCAGATGGGTTTTCTTAGTAAGGAGTTGTAAAGGATGTTTTAAAGAGCGCAATATGGTACTAAAAGGAGAAGGATGGGAAAACGCTGCTCTAAGGTATATTCATTTATATCTGCATCTGTTAGCAAGTCTCTGTAACAAGAGCTGGTCCCTACACTAGCATCATCATGCTAAGTAATATCATAAGCCACACCACTGATTTTTTACAAAGGGAAAAATAAATCCTGCCTGATGCAAGCAGGGAGAGTCATGGCTGCAGGACTGGTATGCAAGTAAAACCACTCTGGATTCATTTTTGCTCTCTTCTACAGCAGGTTAATGTTATTTCTCTGACAGAGTACAAATGAAAACCAAACTTAATCCAGCATGCATTAGAACTTAAATAATCAGCTGGTGAAATGATAAAATAGAACTACAGATCATGGAGCAGAAGGTGCTCTGAGAGTGGATTAGATTTTTGAGAGTGCTTGGCTTTCCAGGAAGGCACCTAGTGAACTGGCCACCTTTCAGTGGGAACAGCTCCGCTGGAAGCACTGCAGCACATTTGGCCTCCCCCAGTCTCTGTGTGTATTTTATCATGGGAGAATCCGTTGCTAAAGGAAACCTTTGGAAATAATGCATGCAGAGAGGAAAGCAATTGTTCATTACAGCCTTCCTAACTCGGATGTGTGATGTTAGCTGGCCAAGTGCTTTGCTTTACGGTGGGTTGAAGACGCAGCCCAGTATGAAAAGCAAAAGCAAAGCGATGGCGTGTGCCGTGTTCAAAATCGCAGCTCACACGCAGCTCTGTATCTCTAAGCCTGTAGTGACCATGGTCAGCCTCAGATGTCTGAGGGCCCCGATAAAGGGAAAAGTTCCTTTCTCTCCCGCAGCCACCGCTGGAGGCTGGCACGGCTCCCTAACAGTGTGTAATTACACAGACATTTTCCCTAGCAGTAAGGCCGGCTGAAGAGGTTTCTGCAGTCTGTTTCTCCCTCTTTTCTCGCTCACAGAGGTCAGTGGTCTCTCAGTGCTGCTGTTTTTGCTGTTTCTGAGGTTGCGTCTTAAACTGGACCAGTGCAATGACTGGAACAGCTAGTTGTTCTTTCTGATTTTCATTGTTAATGGTGCTTTTGGAGGTATTTAATCTAAAACAACTCACCTATTGACCATATACCAAAATTGCACTAATAGCTGCCCTTAAGCAACCACTGAAGTGATGAACAGAGAGACAGTGGAGAAAATGAGCAACGAGGCTGGAACCCCTCGAACTGCCTTTGCTGCCAGAGAAAAATGCTCACCTTTCACATTCCTAAACTTAGCAGTTACTGTGATTGCTCGCCTTTAACACCAGCTCTGCCGCAAACATATATCTGCCTACAAATAACGTTAGCAATATGGCTTCCAGCTAGTGTTCAGGTCAGATAGGAAGCACGCACAGCAAACAAGTGCAATCAATGCAGATTAATGATGCCTGCTTTCATTCATGTCTAGGTATTTCAGAGATGCAGCTGATAGCCAATCTTTCTTGCTCGTATTTATGCAAGCCACATTTATTTGGTTAGCTTTTGGTTGATTGATTTTGTACTTCTGCTTGTTTAGGTTTTGTTAGGTTTATTTCATTTCATGACAATATGGCTGATTTATTTCTGACAACAGTAGCAGTTTAATGCAAAACATTATTGAAAGCTTCATATAACTTATGTTTTTAATTTCTGCAAATACCACCTAGATGCTGTAGGGGAAGACACTATATAAATCTTAAAGTTAAATAAATATTTACTGTACAAGTGACTTGTGTTAATGAATATTGCAGAGGGAGATTGCACACAGATTCACCAGGAAACAACTACACAGTATAAAACATCCTCCTTGTGTGAGGGCAATTTGACACGGGTTCAGGCTCCCTATGGCTTGATTTGCTCTCCTAGGGTGGTGCTCACCAGCATTCACTGGTGGGTGATGGCAGGACAGCCTTTACCAAAGGGTGGTCAGCACATAAGGTCACATTCAGATCTTAGAAGGAAAAGTATGGACAGTGGCATGGAAGGAAAAAACAGGTAAAGTCCTCTCAGCAAAAACAAAATTAAAAGGACCCATAAAAAAAAAAAAAAGGTTGAAATACAAGACCAGAGGTACAGGTCTCCTTTCCTCATGAACCTTCCTGTTCACCTGTCTGTCTGCATTTTTGTTCCCCATTCTGCAGTGCAATATCTTAATACCTTCCTGAAGTTGAGAGAAAACTGATTTGAGCTATGTATCTCGTCTCTCATCTTCATCACAGGAATGAAACAGAGGCCCAAACTGCTGAGTCTTGTTTTCATCGGTCTTGTTTCATAAGTTATAGCCTGTGTGGCCAGTACCACAAAAACCATTGTTCTGTTCTCTTTTTTTATCCTTTGTGTGCCTTTTGTTGCATGAGTTTATATTCCTTTCCATTTAATTGCTCAGTCTGCTAGCAGTAAAACACCTGAGTTAAAGCAAATTATCATCATTTTGAATTTTACTGCTCCACTCAAATTATCTGAATTTCTTCACTCCCTTGGTACATCCTTCCCCCTAATTTAAGAGATAAATAAAATGTGATCCCTATTGTTCTTTGCTGGGCTTTCATGTGCTTTGAACTTTCAACAATGAACATCAAAAACTGGGGGATTTTTGTTATCTGTGCCATTCTCTTATATGTCTCCTGGATAATTTTTTCTCCCATGCTTGAAGGTGAAGCATTGTGTATCTGAATTACTTAAAATTAATCACTAAAGTTTGGAGTCATCTCATGGCTAGTGAAATTTATGTTTCATGATTTAGTCTGGCAAGAGTCAGAAGTGAGATTCTTTTGGTTTTTATTGATACATGAAGGATCCAAAATGAAAGGTCATTCAATAAAAATTGAGGTTGTAAGGTGTGAGGATTTTCATCTTTGAGAGTGTTGCATGGAGCCTTTGTTCCAAGATCTTGCATTTCTCGTGTTAAATTAGTGGAACAAACAATGATAAAGTATTTTTGAAGCCAGAGGGAGTCTAATCAGCAACGTCTTACATGCCCTGCCATGAGAAGTAGTTCAAAGTATTCCCTGCCATTGTCTCAGATTGGAAGCTGGTGTTGGATAGGTGGTGAAATATCCCTTGGATAAAATTCAGTCTGTATCTGCATCTTTGATGTAGATCTTTTATGACTCCTGTGATGCTGAGTAACAAGCTCAATTTGCATTCCAAGGCACTCAGCCCTGCTGCTGCTATCTCGAGTAGGAGTTCAAGCCCCATTGAAGGAATCTCACTTTGCATCGGTGTGAGCTTTAACATGCATTCCTTTTTCCTGTTGACCTCCTCTTGGGGGTTAAAGTTGAGTAGCTGAACTTTAGCTGCTGCCTAGATATGTGCTGAGTGTTTGATACACATTGTCATCGTAAGTCCATAAGGAACAGTTGTGCACATTGTCTTTGAGTATTTTTACACATGTTTTCTGATAAGTTATTGAGGATGCAAACAATTTTCTAAGCTCCTTTACCAGGTACCAGGTGTAAGGGTAAATAATACTTGAGGCAAACTAGAGAACCACTTCCTGAAAAATGTCCTGAAGACTTTAAGAAGCACAAGTACCCCTTAAATCTTTGTGTTTTAAAAGTCGAGGTTCAAGATTATGATTTTATCATTTTAAACTATATAACACATTTTTAAATTGATCTTTTGTACTATTTTGATGACAATGGCCAGATCAAAGGCATTTTCACTTCTTCAGATGTGTTAATCCTGAGAATGTCTCAGTATTAGTACAAAACCCAATTTACTGCTAAAGAGTCAAGCTAGTTAATTAACTGCAGCAGTAGCACCTTGCAGCCCCAGCCAGGGCAGGTTCTGTTATGCTGTTCTGCAAACATGTAGTGACATTCTTGAGGCTTGAGGCATTTTCAGCTATATTGACAAAATCTACAAAGGGACTTGGAGACACAGAGCATGACAAATAATACAAGGCATAAAACTGATATCAGGTGAAAGCTCCTTATGAAGTGCAGTGAGAGACAATATTTTGATGGTGATAGAGGCAGGAAGAGAGGAAATAAGATACTGCTTTGCTACAGCTATCTCTCATTTAGGACCAGCACTTAAAGGGGAGAATAGGTACTGTCTGCTCTGGTCATCAGCCTCCCTGGTAAATCATAAGTGAAGCAAAACCACATTTTATTAGAACTGGTACAAGAATTTAAAGACTTGCTTAAATAATAGCAAACATTTTCAAAGGTCTTGGGAAAGTCAGGACCAATTTCCTGAAAATCAGTAAGAACTCAATGCCTCGTCCTCTGTGAAAGCCCCAGAAGGGGAAAGCAGCGCAACAACATGTTAAATCAGCCACCTTGGTAGCCGACCTTTTAACATTCATCACCTACAGTTGTGCAATAATCCTCCTATAGCCCCCTCCCCCCAGATTATGAGATTTTACACCCACAGTTACTTGGTGAAGTTACTAGTTACCACTACTGTCTTCCAGGCCAGCTGAATCTTGAATGCTGGGAGAGTCAGATGATGATGCTTCTCCAAACTCTTGCCCTGGGATCAAATGAGAAGAGGAGAGAAAGGAATTGTCTGTGTCAAACGACAAAGTGGAAGAATCATGAACAATGTTTGGAAAGAAGAAAAGGTGTTGGAAATCTCAGTGAATTCCTGAACTAGATAAAACTCAAAAGTGAAGAGAGGGAAACTGGAGAGAGTGTGATAGAAGATTCAGGGTTCGGGTGTCAGAGAGCATTGTATTAATTTAATTGGGTTTTTTTCTAGGTATGGAGCAATTATTACTTAAAGTACTTTGTTTGATTTGAACCATTGCTGCTTATATGTATGGGAAAAACAATATCCTGTGTTAATTGAGAGAGCACATTTAAACCAGAAAGGAAGTGGGACTTCCCTTAATCTTATTCTCCCATCTGATATTCTGCTGAGAAGTTATGTTGTAAGAGATACAGACTTTTCTTGAGTTACTGAACTTCTTCACTCCTTCTTGGGACAGAGCCATTCTTGTTTAGACCGGTTTTCCACTGGTCTGACTTAACTGGCTTCAGCACTTATGCAATAGTGACATTGTATAGGAGCAGAGAATTTAGCTTATTGAACTTAGTACCCGGTGAAATCATAAAGCTCCTCACATACTGAGTCAAGTCTAAGGAAGAAACAGAGTGTCGAGGAATCTGAGACCACTTCTCTGCCCACCATTAGATGCAATGAATTTATTAATCACAATGAAATGTTAACTATGAAATCTAATGAGCTTCTGTTTTGCTGCTGATCAGTTAGATAAAACATCCAGCTACAGAGAAACTGGAAATAGAGCTGGAGTACCATCTCTTTATTTTCCAGACTTATCCCTGAATCTATTATGCAGTGCAATTGTTTTCTTACTCTGGTCTGCATATCAGGGAAGAAAATCCTGGCTCCATAAAGCCCATGTCAGGACAGTCATTAATTTCAGTGCTGATGATTTCTTCTTTTGTTTCCAATTACTAGCCAAACACTTGATAGAAATCTTCCTTGTAATTCCTTCATTTTATCCCTTTAAATACACACATACTGTCTCACCCCTCATCACTTAACATAGTTCACGGTAGAAAAAGTCATGTAAACATGAACAGATGTTTTTTGAGCTTATGGACAAGCAAGATCAGTAAGCAGAAATGTAAATATTAGTTCAGTTTTCCTTCCTGATCTTTACAGAAAGATATGACTTCATGTTGCACAGCTTAAACACAAAAAAAAAAAAAAAAAGGAGATATGCTATTAATATGTTAACATTAAATAACAAAGGTAGAAGAGGGGCTTCTCCTTTGAGTTTCAGGTGGATGATGGATGACGTTCCTACTATATTTCCAAGTTAATTCAAAAATATCTTCTAGTCTTTTAAATAAGAAACTACATCTATTGCTTGCACTTTCAGTCATTAGAGGCTTATAGTGTAGAATTTTATTCTTTCCTCTTGCCTGTAAAAGAGGTTTTCCAAATTATACACTGAAGTCTTCAACATATCTAGAAAGATACGGCAGCTTTTATGCCAAAAGAGTTATAAATCTTTCAACTCTGAGCACATTTGTTTATATCATGTCCAGTTGTAGCCATTTTGCTTCAAATTTATTGAACAACCTGGCTAAGTTACTCATTTATTACCTTTGGCAATCAAAAACACAATAAAATCAATTTCTGAGGTCATCCATCTGTAATTCTTAATGTTGTAAAGTTTTGTGGGGATATTGCCATTCTTCTACTGTCCCCTTCTGTTTCTGATGGTAATTATAAACCAAAATTGTGTTATGTTTGGACAAAGAATATAGAACAATAGGACTTCAGTCCATCACAGAGCTTATATACACCACAATATTCTAAATTATAGTTCCAGATTTGTTAATTTACTAGCAAATGAGACTGTACAACTACTTACGCCAGAATTCTATGAGGCCTTTGTAAAATCTGAATACCGGGAACATGTATCTTTCTTAAAACTCAGCCTGAGTTGGAAGATGCTTAATGTTAATCTAATCGCTATGTCTCACTGCCTTCCATTCAATCTCTTCAATTTTTCAGCAAAGGAGAGGACACCTGAAGGTATTGAAAACAGGTCTGGTTTTTAGTAACCTTTTATAGGCACTTTAGAAGTAGTCCAGAAACCTCCACAGTCAAATGGGCAAGATCATGAAATCTACTTCTCTAATCTAGCCTTTTCTAAATACCTGCAGCCTAAGATGCACATGCCTTCTAGACTGTGAGTAAGCTCGTCTAGTCCTGGGAGCAGACAAGCACAAAATTTTTGACTTTCATAGAACTACGTGTATTTTTATTTTTGTTAAAAATTATTCCATACCTCTGTATACAAACACAACACC
Organism: Eurypyga helias; assembly: GCF_000690775.1. NCBI lineage: Eukaryota > Metazoa > Chordata > Aves > Eurypygiformes > Eurypygidae > Eurypyga > Eurypyga helias. The sequence goes on along the minus strand of NW_010255776.1, from coordinate 33,906 downwards.
TTTTAAATTACATGGTAGTTATATCAACCAGTTTGTCTTTGGCAAGACTACAAGGGCTCTTAAAAGGTCTTCAAAAAATATGTTCATAATTCAAAGGAAAGCTATTCTAAAATCTCATACAAGATAAAACCCTGCATAATAAGATAAAAGCACTAATAGCTTGAGGAAGGAGAAGATATAATGAAGTCATTATACTTTGTCATAAATATGTGGTCATAAGGACACCTGCAAATTCTGCACACACTTCTTAGTAGATTCAGGTAGCCATTACACCATACCAGCCAATCAGTATGTGTGAGACAACAGTCACTGGACAAGACCATACCAGGGACCTTCAAACTATTTATCAGTAGCACTGACAGACATCCAGTGCTGGGAACATACCCGTCAGTGGTTACACATCTAGCAATACACTGTGTCTGAAAACTCACCCATGGGAAAAAAAGAGAATTCCAGTAGGATTTCAGTATTATCCAGAGAGGTGGTACATTACTGAGTTCCATGTTGAGGTTCACCAGAGAGAAGGAAGCGAGCTTTCTTTGCTTGCTGTCCACTTTCAGCCATTATTAAATCTTCTTATGATATTTAGTCTATTTATATAAATCCATACAAGTGCAATTTCTATCCATAAAAATGCTGGATATTACCTAAAACTGTTTCAAACTGAAAAGCTTTAGTCTTCAAAACATTTGTTTGAAAGTATTATATAAACTGTGATTATTTTAGTATCTGATTTTTCTTAACATCCATTTAGTCATTTTACAGGGCTTCTTGCTTCAATTAATAACATTTTTTTAATTATTATTATTGATCAAGGTAGTTGTGAATTCATCAACAGAGGACAGACTGTACAGTTATGCCCTAAAGGAAAGCTTTAAAGTAGTGGGATTATATTATGCAAATAATTCAAAAATATTTTTAAACAGGCATTACTTCAGCATTTAGATATTGGCTAAAGCAGCTTTAATATGCAAGACGGGATGTTAGGTGCTTAGCTGATCCAAATGCCAGTCTATAGATTTGAAAGACTAAAGATCACATCACTGGGAGGTTGACAGAAGTGACACTTTGCAAAGTGCCAATGATTTATGCCAATGTCTTGCTTGATGATACTGTTATAGACAGCACTGTCATTACAAAGTCCCTAACGACTTCAGTCTACATTTATGGTGCACAAATTATAGGTGAGCCCGAAGATCGAAACCTTCCTGACTTTTAGATTTCAATGACCAAGTAATTCTCACTAGGTTCGCTTCTTGCGTGTTGCCTGATACTTTCCACTCACTTTTCTATTTCAGCATTGTAATTAAATCACAACAAGGGCAAAATATACATTCATTATATGTTACCAAGCCTTTTTTATCCTTCTTTAGCAACCACCATGCAAAATGTGCTAAACTTTAAATTTGAGCAATGAGCAATAATACAGCTCTGGCTTTTTCATCAGCAGAAATGCAGCAGCTAGTTCTGCAAGGTACCTCACGCAAGCTTTTGGGTCCTCTGTTTCCCAGTTATGTCAGTGCTGGGAAAAGAGATGCTCAAGACCAGGAAGAACTACCTCCTTCTGAAGAGTGCCTCTTGGGCTTGACTCTAGAGTAAGCTTTCCATGCTGATATAGACTGACTACCTTTGGCCCTGTGATGTGTACAACATTATGATTTTGTACAATTAAAACACTATTCCCATAAAACATTGTCCCTTTAATCAGGCCTGAAATGATTCCTGATACTAAAGCAAATTACAGTGTTTGGGGTTTTCATTCTCTTCAGTAATTCTGTAACATGAAGAAGACAGAAATCACAGATTTAATTACATGAAGCAGATAAAAGCTCCCAGGTAGCACTGGCAATATCAGAGGATATCAGTTTAAATCAGGAGAGAAATTAGCTTCCCATGGCCATTTAAAATGAAGAAGTAAACCTTCCTGGGATAGGCCGCCTTCTGCACTAGCACTGACAAAGCCAACTACAAAGGAAAAGAGGAAAAGCTGGGACCCTTGGCAGATCTAGAAATAGTGGGATGTTAGGACATGGAGAGAGGTTGCAGAAGCAAAGCTACAATTAGGTGAGCCATGAGGGTCCACAATCCCAGATGAAGTTCTCTGTTATTCCCAACCAGACATATAATCTTCCTGAAGAAATAATCATTTAACATACTTTAAAATAAGGCAGTCCTTTCTGTGTCCATCAGGCAACCTATTTCAGTGTCTAAGAGCTGAATGGGAGCACGTAAATCCTTCTGTAGAAGCCATTCAGCCCAAGAATGCTAGAAAGCATCCAATTGCTTTAGTCTTGTGGTTTGCTTTGTAACCACAAATCCTCCAGAAAAATACAGCCTCGAATTACACAATAGGATATATTCATGTCTGAGCTAGGACTTCCTTCAGTTTCTGTCCCAGTCACTGCAATTCCCTGCTGGCTCTGAGGACATAAACGTAACACACAAAACCAGCCAAGCAAACACACAAATGATGAATGTCTAGATAGAAACAGTGTCCTTCTCAGTAAATTTTTGTGGTGCAGCTGGCAGTATTCTGCAAATGGTTCACTCAAACAACATGTCAGACCAAGGTCAGATTAGAGCTTAACCAGAAAACTATGTGTCCAAAAAAGTGTTTTCTTGACTGCCCTGAATAAAGCTTGTGCATGTCAAGCTTATTGCTGTCCAGAACAATGTTAAATACAGGGTATGATAGGCCTGTTTAATCTGCGAGAGAAAAGGATTCCCTGGGAAAAACAGTATAAAATGAAGTGCTCTGGTGTCTTTAGATCCACTTCAGAAAAGGTAGATAAAAGAGTGGAAAGAGGATCATTGATACATAAAGGCTGCTCTGGCAGACTCTCTCCAAACTCTTTGTTTGAAGACAAACATCTTCATAAATGCTTTGATCCGGCAACCATTCCTTATACAGAACTCCAGTTCAGACAGGGGTCTCAAGCAGCGTGTTGGTCAAGCATGCTGCGTTAATACAGTTAATAGTATAAGTTATATGAAAAAAGTATCCGAAAATGTTAATTAGCTACTCTGGCTATAGTAGATATATATCCATTTAATGCTACAGTTCAGTCCGATGAATAAGTACTTACAGGCTCTGTAATGTTTGTATTTTTTTAAACTGCTGAAAAATATAAAGTCACCATTTAAAATTCTTTATTCTCATATTCTGGTAACTTCATAAAAGGAAGTTCTAGGCAGTTAAGTTAATCTTTGCAAGACTAAAAGCTTAAAAGAAGGCTGAAAAGACCATTGAAGGTCAGAATTTACATATTGATCAAACTGTAAGTTTATACTCTTGCAAACATGTAATTAACTTTGCTGTTATTGAATTTTGGTTCACAAGCAATTTTATTAGTCATAGTTTCACCAGTAATTCCACTGGACTGAAGCATGAGTGACAGATATCCGTAATAAGGTAGAGTGCCTACTAAGGTGTTATGTTTAAAAATAGATATAAATCACCTGAAACATTTGTTATTTTGAAGAAAATGCCCTTCATAAAAACACAACTCTTGGCAAAAAATTAATCCATCTTCCGAGAATTATTGATGAGAAACTGAAATGAATATTTGTATAAAAGTTATGTTTCAAAGTTCCAAACCACTGGACCTTTCTCTATGTAATTTAATTTTGTAGGCTAATAATCATAAATGTAACGATAAAACAGATGAAGGGGTTTTTTAACCCTTTTTCTTCTGGCTACTGGTTAGCTAGAAGCTGGTAAAAAAGTTACCTGTGAGGTTCAGCCTCAAGAGTATTGAAGGGATGGCTCCTGTTCAAGCAGCAAGCAAGAACATGTGAGTGAACACAAGTTACATTTAAGAATTGCTCTAGAACAGTTGATGAACAACCTGGGATCTGTTCTGGTTTATGCATCGGCAACAGAATTGGTCATTTATATTCCAGCTGAGTGAGCAAATGCAAGATTTGCTCCCTGATACGTGAAGAGAACACACAGGAACCAACCACGGCATATCAAAGGACTATTCCTTTGCATCCTATCCCCAAAATTGCACCACATCCAAGGATACTACAGTCATGTGAATGAAGATGAAGGTGTCACATTTTTGAGGTTAATCTTAACGGACAGTAGCAATGATCAATCATGAGTCACTGATCTCAGTGGTCCTTCCGCCTAAGGATGAAGACAGAGCAGAGGGCAAGGTTTGCTTCTCAGTGCCCCCCTGAACAGACAGCGTTCTGCATAATCAGGGTTCCTGTGTCATGTGCCTGCTGGCAGACACACAATGAATCTGCATCCTTCTGATCAGATCTTATCTATCCTTCTTATCTGGCTACCCTAATAAAGCCTCAGATAATGGGAGAGCTCAGTTTGGACTTTACTGTGGACTCACATTCAGGGGACTGGCATGCAGGTGGAATGGCACTGCTACAAACAGAAATCCCGTGCAGCCTCAGCCAAATGTAAAGATGATTTTGATACCTTTTCTGCTTATTTTGCCAAGTAAGAGAACCTGGTTAGAAGGAAGAACTTCAGGATTCTGCACATGAGGTCTCATGTATAAAAGATGTATAGCACAAAGCAAGGTTCAGTTCTGAACTTTTGAAATTATGATACCTTTCAACCAAGTGTGTCTTTGCCTAACAAAATAGTGAAAAAGCTAAGATTATATTAATCATTTCAAGAATGACTATCACCAATCTCAGCAGGCTGCTGTGCCTTCAATACACATTACCCTCAGCCATCATCTCCATGTCAATACAGCCATCAGCAATGAAGGCTTCACTCTGAGAAGGGAATTCCTGACTTCACTTGTTATAGCAGGGCCCAGAAGCACAATATCATACAACACCCTGAAAAAAAAATGACAGGATCATTGACAGTATAAGCAGAGCAATGTTATGTCTAGTGGCAAAATGTAGCTGTTTGAAATGTGTTTTATTTCTGTTGAAGACAGGTAAGTTTACACTGCAAAAGAGTGTGTCACTGGATAAATGTCTACTGAAAACAGAATAAAAACATAAAAGTGTTATGCCCTATCATTAGGCAGAACTAACCAGAAATGGCAATATTGCTCAGCATTCATCTGGCCACACGCTCTCTAGATGCAGAGAGGAGGTGTGTTTAGTTAGACTTCAGTTCTAAGATATGAGCTGTTTGCTTGTGGCTTCGGTGGTGGCAGCAGCAGTAGGCTTGTTGTTTTAGCTTTTGGTCTGAACAAATTACTGCGTCCACAAGTAGCTGTTAATAAATCTCTTTTTTTTTTTTTTTTTTATTACAGAGAAAATGTGGTATCAGGTTACATCAACTACCATGTTCATCAACCATCACATCTGAAATCACTGCATTTCATTAGTCTCAGGCTAGAACTTTTTATTTAAACTTCTCCATACCTAAACACATGAAGCAAGCCAGAAAAATGGGGCGGTATGGCAGATAAGACAGTCAAGGATGCCTCTTTTCTCCATGTCTGAGCTCCACCTCATCCTCTTTCAGAAGATACTCAAGTGTGATAGCTGTGAAAATTAAGTGACTGACCCAGCCATTGTTCTGACCAAACTCCTGGTAAACACTAGGTTGCTGCTGCAGCATGTATTTACTCTCCCAAAGTGATCTACCATCCTAGAGCTATATCAAACAGTTTTCTCAATTATGCGCTAGCTGTAAACATTTTATTATTTATAACTATAAGGTGTTTAAAATTATTTAGTAGCTATTCTACATTTCATAACTCATGCTATAACCTTAGAGTACCAAGAAATTGAAATTCAGAGCACGATGTAAGATGACCTTTTGTATGCAAGCTAAATCAATTTTATACTCCTCAGAATTTGGCCCACTGAATATAAAAGAGTCCACACTGTCAAAAACCAAAAGCTATATTAAAAAAAAAAAAAAATGCAAGAGGCATCTCAGCAGTGCCTTTATAGTTAGTTCAAGAAGTGTCTGAGGTTATAGCACAGACCTTCCTCCCTCCCAGCAGTTCCCAGCCAGTACATGGCACCTGGCTCGTAAAGTAAGAGCACTTTGTGGGTGAAGCTGAATATAAAAGAGTCCACACTGTCAAAAACCAAAAGCTATATTAAAAAAAAAAAAAAATGCAAGAGGCATCTCAGCAGTGCCTTTATAGTTAGTTCAAGAAGTGTCTGAGGTTATAGCACAGACCTTCCTCCCTCCCAGCAGTTCCCAGCCAGTACATGGCACCTGGCTCGTAAAGTAAGAGCACTTTGTGGGTGAAGCACAG
>NW_010255776.1:0-27680 GCF_000690775.1 Eurypyga helias | reverse complement strand
GAACCTCTCCAGAGAGGGAGGGAAGGAGGCTGATGGCAGGCTGGCAAAAGGGAAGAAGCTGGACCTAGCCCAGAAAAAAACTTTTCTCAAGTGAGACTTAGATGTGGTAAATTAAGGTGTTGATGTTCCCTGCTTCATGTTATACCTCATGGTCACCTCAGCGGTTCACTGTACACCAGTGGGAACTGGCTTATACTGGGAATGCTGTGAAATGGCTCAATGAGCATCTGGTGCTGCAGCGTGCTTTCTGAGGGCACAGCTCAGCTACTGCAGCTGAACCTCTGCCCACCCGCCCAGGAAGAGTGGGTTTACATCTGCCAGCCTAGAAGCCGTCTGTATCCCTGAGGGTGCTAGAAAGGATCAGGCCCTTCACTTGCCTGGTAGAGTGTGTGTAATGCTGGTAAAAAAGCCCAGGAAGGAACTTACCCTATGTTTATGTCTCCAGCACAAAAGCCAGATCCACAGGGCTGTGCAGTGTCTTTTAAGCTTCCTTTTCTCTTTTTCTTTCTAGCAGAATCAACAATAGATGGCAGGAGCCAAAGGGGATGGTTTTATTTAGAAGTTCTATGAAGCTGGAAGAGCTGGGATTTTTATCACTTCATTTTTACAAAATTCAGGATTAAATTCTGTGTTTGGTAACAATCGGGTGACTTCAGAGGAGTCAGCAGGCATATCAGAGAGCTAAACCTGGTTCTTAATCATTAAAATATTATGTAAAGGAACATGAATAGAAACAAAGGCAAGAAGGTCTCCACTTCCATATCAATGTTCCAGATACTTTGCATTCATACAGAGCAGAGTTCATGAACTCTCTCTAACCATGTTAACAATCCTCTGGGTTTCTAAAGGAGCAGCAGGGGTTGGAATGAGAAGTCTCCCCATATACATCAATAACATCAGTCTTGACACACTGATGGGATTTCCAGGGGGTTCTTTGCTAACTGTGCCTGCTAAATCCCCTGCACCGCTCAGCAGTGGTAGCTCAGTATGCCTTGCAGGGAGAGAAAAAAGTCTGAAGTCTGTAGTTCAAAACAAAATGTGCATCTGTGGCATGTGATTTCTTGTTCAAAAAGAAGTCAGAGGGTAGACGTTTTAAATGCATTTTTCTCGGTGACTGATGTCAGTTGGGATGTCTGAAATGAATATTTTTACAGAAATTAAGCACAGCAATGTTTTTGCACCCTGCAGTTTGGATTACACAAGATATATGTAAATAAAGTTAGGCATGGCTTCATTTGAAAATCAGAATACAGTAGTCTCTACTATATAAAGGAGAACTGTGTGACTGATGATAGCTGGCATGTTGTTAGTTTTGAAGAAGTAAAGAAAAAAAACACAGTGACAGAACTGTGCCAGACCAAGGATCTACGTAGCTCAGTCCAGTCTTCCTGGCTGGAACAATAACCAGAGAACATTATCAGAATAGGAAAAGCATATTTTTTGTACAGTAAACCCTTTTAGTATCCAGCAATCCATAGTATAAGAACACCCTACGCACATACATCTTTCTTATGGAGCTGTTCTTGATGTCCTTTTCACCATGATTTCTTTCCTGATTGTTTTTTGAATGTGTTTATACATTTTGGGATGGAAGATTGCATTCAGGATCAGATTGGCAGCCCAGTTGGTGGCATGTTGGCATGCCAGTTTCTATCAAATAAAAATCCATCCCTTAGAAAACTCAACATTAATATAACTACTTTATCAGCTTCATAAACTTTTGAACCAACCCATCTTTCAATGTAAGCATTTTTTCATAATGGAAAATGAACTGTGTGCTGAAATCTGGCATTCTGATAGTTTTCCGCAGTGATTCAACAGATTTTTGGAAAAATAAATCTTCATCTTGAAAGTAACTTTGAAGCTTTCTAATTCTGGGAGGAAAAAAAATAAATTTTGTAGGTGTATATATTGCAAATCTGACTGATATAAAAGAAAATGTTTCAAAATAGCAGTACTGCTTTATAAGTTTTATGTGCTTTGAAACTGCATCTATGGAGTTCCTAATTTTGTCTCTCTCTTTAAAAAAATTTCTAGTATTACCAAAATCCAAAAGATAGTAATAAACTCATACAATCTACTCTGAGCAGGTCTAATGAAGTTCTTTTTGACATTTCACAAAGCAGAAAGTTAAGCAGATCTTCTCTGTGCCTGTGATTAGGCACAAAATAAAACCCAGTGCATGTAGTGCTAGTATCTGATGTTTTTCTGTCTTCATCCCAGACACATGGTGTTCCATGCTTTTCCTAATACAAGAAAGACATTGGTAAGATGGAGCAAGCTCAGCAGAGGACCACTGAGGTGATCAGGGCTGGAACACTTGCCCAGTGAGAACTGAGTTTGTTCAGCCTGGGGAAGAGGTGGCTTTGGGAGGACATAAGGGCCGCCCATCAGCCCCTCAGTACCTACAGGGAAGTTGTTGTGAAAATGGAGACAGGATCTTCAGAGAGGTGTGTGGCAGCAGGATGAGGAGCCATGCTTATGAATCGAAACAAGAGGTTCAGAATGGGTATCAGAAAAAAGCTTTTCCACAATGGGAACAGCTGAATACTGGAAGTCGCTGCCCAGAGTGGTTGTGCTGTCATCATCCTGGGAGGTTTTCAAGACCCCACTGGGTAAAGCATTGAGCCACGTGATCTGCTATCATAGCTGATCCTGTGATGAGCAGGAGGTTGGGCTGGAGCCTGCCTGTTGTCCCTCTCAGCCTCAGCTTTCCCATGCTTCTGTGGTTCTACAGGTATCTGCGGTAACAGTGGGATTTTACACAACGTAGGTGCTCCATCAGCTCATTCTGCTCAGTGTAGCCTGCCTCCCACACACAACTGGCAGCATCCCGGAGAGCAGTGGGTTGAGCTGTGAGGGGAAATTCCCTTGCTGTGTCTTCCACACATACATCCCCGAGAAAGTGGGACGGCTGACTGCACCCACATGTCCAAGCTCTCCTGGCTCTTTTGGGCTGTAACTGCTACATCAGATGTATGCAAGCAGGAGGTGACATGCCCACCAGCACCTCTTCCACCCTCCATCCTTCCCCTGAAGGAGCTGGCTTACATGCATCAGAGCCAAGCTGGAGGAAGCTCTGACGTGGTTAGAGAGGACAAACAGAGGCAGTTGTGGGTGACAGGCCTAAAAAGGGGGACCTGAAGCGGTCCAGTGCATCAGCAACTCTGCCTTTCCTCCCGGGCTTGTCTCAAGGCCTGGAGCCTCAAATCTTGAGCCTGCAAAAAGCATTTTATTTGCTCAATTCCTGCAGTCAGAGGGACAGCTAAGGACATCAGGGTGGTCCTGGATAGCCCTCAGACCTCACCTGATTCAAAGTCTTTGCAAGATCACAGCTTAAGCAATAGTGTCTTCTGTCACCTCCATTTAATCATCTTCATTACTCCAAGCATGCCAGTGATGGGGTAGAAATGCACCTCTGGAGTCTCCTCCTTGGTTTGGCATGCAACTTTCTGAGCGACTTGCCAGAACCTGATCAAATGCTGGGATTTCCACTTTGCTTTGCCCTAAATGCTTATTTAAACAAACAGAAACAAACCGTAAGTAAGAAGTGAAATAAGTCCTCAGGCTCTGGGTGACTGCAGTGGATTGATTGTACATATGGGAAATGTTGTCATAACATAACAGGTGTTATATGGTAATTGTGCTAAGTATCCTAAGGAATAGGGTTCATCTGGCACAGTTCATCCAAACCCTTCAGGGAACTTATGAAATGTATTTATAAGTGAGAGAAAAAATATATTCTCCTTAAGCTAAGGCAGTGTGGAAAAATGGAAGCCAGCCATATGCACCCTTCTACTGATGCCAAGCAGGACTGTTTAAGCAGAGGGTGATCCTCCTGGGCACTTCTGCAGAAAGGAATGGCTTTCATTTCTTACTGGATCTCCTGCCCATGCAGCCTAGCTGGAAACCAGTTCTCTTAACCTTAAATGACAGGGGAGGCGAGGAAGAGCTGGGGAAAAAAATTATAAAACTAACTTCATCCTGGTGAGCTTGGTCACATTTTGTTTCAGGTAGATTTGGGGCAATTCAGTAATGGGTGTGTGAAAGAGGTGATCAAGGGAAAGGTTACGGAAGAAGCAACTTTGCAAGTAGATGGGGAATAAAGCATTTGCAAACACAGTATGTGAAAGGCAAAAGAAGGAATAAAGAAATTCACCAGCTCAGGGGAAAAGGTCAGTGGTGTAGATAGACACATTCTTGTTTATAAGTTTTCTTACAGTCAAAAACCAAAATGTACTCAGAAGCATAGCACCATAAATCCTGACTGGATCAGACAAGTGTTTTTCATTGTTCGATCACCCTTCCACCGAAGAGAGTGCTGACAGCTTTTGTAACAGGTGGCACTTGCTCTATTATGTGCTACTACAGAGTGAAATGGTACAGGCTGTCATCCTATTCCCAAGTATCATGCCTTACAACGCAAAAGGGCTTTCAGCATCTGACTCAAACTGGTAGTGTGATCTTCCATCTCATATCATAAACCTGACTACAAAATTGTTTTGGAGTAAGTTTAAATAGGTGGATTTTTATAGATGATTTGTGGGTCTGTATGCACAAGGTAAAATTCTAGCTCTGCTGAAATCAATGACAAAATTCATACCAACTGTAATAAAGCCAAGTTCTACTGAACTTTTCTAAAGCCAGGCATTTTTAAATGTCAGAAATAATGCATTCAGGAAACATTAGTGCCTTTGCTCAGCTCAAAGTGGGAACCCCGCTCACAAAAGATTTGGCTGTTCTTCCAACTTAGCTGGTTTCTGGACAGGCTTTGCTGCCTCCTACACATCACACAGTAGTGTTGAAACTGGCAGAGACCAGGATCTTTCTTTTCCTCCTGTAAGTTTTACATGATAGTCTTCCTGGTGAGCCCAGGGTAACAGCTGGGATCTCGAAAAAAACATCACTGCTGGTAGATGCAATCAGCACTGCTCAGGTTGTTGGACACTCAGAAGTGGGTTGCTTGGCTAGACTAGCGTTGGATCTGTTCCGAGGTATGGGTTTGTATTTGCTCTCCCCAGGTAACAGATCCCATCATATGAGAAATGCTGATGTCACCAACAGCGTCTGTGGGTAAAATACCATCTGAATTAGAGTCACTAAACCCAGACATATCTCTTTAGGGTCAAGGAGGCAAAGAACTGCAGTTCACACTTAGGAGTGAGTGAGCACTTAAATTATAGCTATTTAACTGATTCTTTACCTCATAAAGATGAATTAAGCCTTTCCCAGAAACCAGAGGCAATTTGTACATGTTTGTATCTAGGGACACTTTTCCAGTCTTCACTCAAAACGCTACCACAAGGTCATTTCTCATTACCTAAACTTTCTGAACTATTCCAAACTGTTTAATGTACCCAGATATCCAACCCCTCTTTTTATAGCAAGTATAGTATAATTCCCTGTGAATCTGTTAGAGATGCAGCAGGGTCTCAAGAGCACAGACAACAGTCTTGTGGACTGGCATAGGAACAGTTAAGGAGCACATGAATTAACTCTGCTCCAACCTCTACTAAGTGAAACGGGGCGTTGCCCATCCAGTCCAGCCCTGGGGACAAACCGACAGACTTAGCCGGCTCTCTGTGGCTGTATTTCCCTAAGATGTTTGTATTTCTGCAAACCTAGTGAAGTTCCATAAAAACAGGACCTGCCCCAGATGACAGGAGTCAGGAGCTTGTATTTTATTTCCACAGGAACAGAGCATGAGAAGTTATTTACTCTAGAAGGTGATGTGCAGAAACAGGTATGAACCAGCACTACTTAGCCTGGGGAAGAAAGTATGAAGTCATAAGTTCTGCATTCAAAAGAAAAAAAAAAAGGGCAAGCTACAGGAATTAAAGACTTTATTTGTGAACAGAGGATGCCTGCCAGAACCAGAAATAGTTCTGTTGCCTGATGCTTTCTTTCCTCAGGCTCGTAAACCCCAGAGGTGTCTTGGGGAGTGGGTGGAGCTGCAATGTTTTAATAAAGTACTCTGGAATTTTATTAATGTGAAGGGTTGCAAATGCCTGCAGTTTTGGTCATTTGAGCATCTGCATTCAGCTGTCCTGGGTTTTAATGAGGTGGTGAAGAACATTAGCTATGTAATTCATGTGGCTGTTCTTTTGGCCTGTAACAGGGTTTAGCAAGGTTAACATTATGTTCATGTACAGATTTTTTAGTGTTTGGCTTCCTGGAAAGAAAAAAATTAAAAAAAAAAATCCTATGCATGGAAGGGGATCAGAAGGACACTTGGAAATGAAAGGAGTGGTTTGCAAATGTGGAGCTCATGGAATGCACAGGAAGGTTAGCCAGGAGAGACGAGGGCCATGGTACTTGAGTTTCATAGCCAGAGACTTCATTGCAGGTCTCAGACTCACAGAAAGCACTGACTGTCCTATTTCTTCCCCAGTTAAGAAGAGATTAAAGCTGAAGTGAGTTTTTAAAACCTTTTTTTTCCTTTCAAAAGCAAATCAGGTCAATCATACTTCTTAGAAAGAACAAATGCTTACTGTCTGGGGCTCTCTTTATTAGAGCATATAGTTTGCTCTTGGTCCCGGTCCAGCTCTGAATGGAGCTCAATCCCTGTAAAAGGGTTGCGTGTGCCCTGATGCCTCCCTCAGAGAAGCACTATGATGGTGCAGGAGCAGAGCACTGCTAAGGAGGGACCACTTGCAGCCCAAAGTCAGCAGCTCCCTCCCAGGAAGTAAATTGAATTCCTCTGTGTGCCACTGTTCAGATTTCTGGCCATAAATACTTGTCAGCTTTCTGAGCATGGGCTGGTAGCTTGTCCTGTGTCCTGAGCTTATATTTAGTGCCCCTTCAGTACGCTTAGAAGCAGGAAGAGAGCAATTCCATATGTGAATCCTACTCTGAACATCAGCTTCCTTCATGGTTGTGGTCAAGTTACATGGCTTTTCCTCCTCAGTTTTCTTCCTCCCCCAAAACACACCCTCATCCTTGAATCTGGTGCAGTGTTCCTTTCCTGCTCCCAGAGGAGGACTTGGCATTTATAAGGAAATACACTGTGAAATCAATCAGCACAGAAGCACTCATCCTCTGCATACAGCCTCTGGTCAGTTATCTGTTCTCACTGTTTTGGGGTGGAGAGAGGTCCTAGTCCCAGCTTTGCCACTGCTTGCTGGTGAATCATCACCTTTCTGGGATTATCCTTCCCCTTCTCCTGATGGCAGTCCGAACAACTCAGTCGCAACATGTGACACCCTAGCAGACATGCCAGGGACTCCCACTCTATGGCAAGACCATTAGAAGGATCTGGTCAAGATCAGGTAGGGAAATGTGTTGAATATGCCTCAGAAACTGCCTTTCCACCTCCTTCCCAGTCCCTCAGGAACTGGGGTGTCACAACTAGGTAGAGGGTCTAGGCATGCCAGACCAAGACTGCTGTGCAGTTCCTCTCCCGTCAATGCAAAGGCCAGCTTGCCTGGGAAGATATTTGAATAACATCTTTCCCCTGTGCCAGATTGCAAGCTGTATGTCATGCTGTCAAGGCTAGCATTCAGCCTGATTGTTGCAGGCTTGACAAACTCACTTATTTTTAGAACTGCTAGATATTACACATTGCACTAGATCTCTCTTTCATGTTAAAGACTTTAATCTTCCGCTGGAGTTTCTTATTGGACATCTGCCCAGAATATAAAGACTGATCCTTTTTTTTTTTTTCCCCTCTCTTTGATAAAGTGTCAGAGCCTCACTGAAAGGTGTAGATGGCAGTCAAAGGATCTCAGTTGAAGTCATGCCTCTCCCACCTCTCATCCAAATTATATGTAGAGGTTATTGGCAGTATGTTGAAATAACTTTACCTTGGGATAATAGCCTTTTGCTTATCTCCCATCTATCTGTCACACTGTCTAACTTCTGTATTAACAGAGTCTACCTTTGGGCAGCTCACACAGTACAGTAGCTGTCATTCTGTCCTCACTCCTGGGTATTTAATGTAAACTGAACTAAAGTATGTTAAAGGTATACCAGGAAAGACAGTCATTTTTCCATCTCTCTCCCCAGCAAAGTGAGAGGTAGCCAAAAGAGCGGCCCTGCAGCGCTCCAGATGTGAAGTAGCACGGTACATATCATTACAGAAGAAACATTTTCTGCCTCAGGGGTCTATTAGTAATTTTGACAGCAGAGGCACTTTAATCCCATGCAGGAGAAAACAAGGCTAAAATAAGATGGGACCTAAAATTAAGCATCACCTGAAATATCCTGGCCCTTCCATCAGACCACAGATAGCTGCAGACTGTATTCCAGGGTGTAGGACTCAATACTGTCTGACTGTGATGGCTAAGAATAAAGTGAGAGTTGAAAAGATAGGAAAGTTCACCTAAAAGGCTCATTTATTTCATCCCAAATGTAAGGCTAGGTGACAAATGGCCCGTGAGGACTATGTACTCTGGGAAGCGGGAGCTACAGGAGGCATGTGAGGATCTCCTTGACCAGCACACTTCCCTTCACTGCAGGAGATGCTACCCAAACACAACAGCAAGGGGAAGAAGAAAGGAGCTGACACAACAACAAAGCCTGAGCGGAGCACCAAGATTAGCCGTTTCTGAGAAGCAGAGATCCCAGCACCTCAGCATCCTCCTCCCCAGGCTCACCTCTCTTTTGCACTGTGCCACAAGCTCGATCTTTGTTTTTCCTGAAAGACAAAACAAAAAGTATTTAAAAAGAAAAAGCAGTTCACGTAAGAATAAGCCAAGAGGCTTATCATTAGCATCCATACATTACTTTGTTTCCATACCTTCCTCCATTATTTCTGCTGTCATGTTTTTCTAAACTTCATTCATTTGCTGTTCTGTTTTTTTTCTCCATGCCCTTGTTCGATGGGGTAGGGATGTAGACTTTTGATCCCTCTTTACTGATTTGAATTGTAAAAGGGGGATATGTAGAAGTCTGTCATTTGAGTGAAAATATAAACTCATCGTGTTCAATGAAGTCTAAAATGAAGGCATCAGGCAAAAAATGTCAAAACATGACAGAGCTTTTCCACAGGATAGACTATGTCCAGTTCTTCAAAGAGAAAGTACACGGAAATCCCCATAAGGAGGAATCTTTATACCTTTATGAAGTATATGATTTTTAGAGCTGCAAAGCTAAAACGTCCTAAGCCTTTGCACATTTAGTGATTTTCAAAACTGATCACACTGTATCTGTCCATCTTAGCATGATCCAGCTGGGGACATGAGCTGCTAAGGACATGCTTGGCGGCCAAGATCCATCAGTGCATTGCCTCATAAGCAAGTGTGAGAAAAGGTAGGAGAGCCACAAACAGGGAACTGGCCTGAGGCAGTTCAGCTTGTTAGCAGAGAGAGTGGAGCGGCCCCAAAACAGATGTAACCAACACCCTTCATCTGTAATCACTGTTCGGTTCTCATGTCAGGAGAGTCTGGGCTAATATGAGGATCTCAACTGCTGTCAGCGTCCAGTCCATGAGAAAACAGAAGAGGTGGCAAACCTCCAAGCATAGCTTGGCTTGATGGTCCAGCAAATTATTAGTGTTATACTGGAGAGACACTTGCTTTCCAGCTACTGATCTCAGTTCCACTTTTTTTTTTTTTTTCCTTTGTGACAGATGGGGATTAGTGTAGCTAACCAACATGCTTAATCTCTGGAGAGCAGGGAACATTTTATGCCAGTCAACAGGAGGCTTTACGGATGCTAGAGGTCAAATTCACAATGCTATCTGAAAATCTAATCCTATAGGGGTACTTGACTTCCCTCTGGCTTTGGTGGGAATTTAGGCACTGGAGAGCTAGACCCTAAATACCTTTTAGAAACTGAGCCTAGACAGCTGACATTTAAAAAATTTCTTGGTGAGTTACTTCCTGAGCTGTTCCTAAGTATCAAGGATCCCTATGTCAGTTATAAAGCTGGGGGGGGTGGGCGGGTGGGAGTGGGAGCAACACACAGGTTATAACAGTATTTACATAGCAAAGCAATGATCCTGCAAGTAACAAGACAACTACCTGCTGTAGAAAAAGAGCTGGCAGGTTTGTACTTTTAAGCAGAATATTGGCCTTTTTCCCCTTAACTACATATCTGGGAAGCTGTTCAGTGAGTGATATGCCTGCAGTCACAGACCATGAGAGTCTAATACCCCATTCATTGTGTTTAGCTGGAATGGTATTGTAGAAACAGGATTTCATATCAGGCCTGTCAATAATTCCACAACACTGGTGTTTTTCCACTTTTATTAGTACAGTGCATCTCTCATATACCATAGGCTTTAAAATGTTTGCTATGGCATCTCATCTGCAGGAAAAAAAATGAGATTTCACTTTGAAATGAGGATGTCCAATATGTGCCAAAACATGTTGCCTCTTTTATTAATTCCTTCCCATAAGCATTTCAACAAGCATAGTTTAAATTAAAATCCAAGTGAAACAACTTCAAATAAGGTATTGCCAGTACCTGCAAGGACACTGTCCCTTTAAGGCCTTGTAGTCAGCCCCTGTTAACATTCCAGTTTTATTGCATGTACCTGGTCTGAAGAGAGTTGGTAGCCACTGGGTGTACCATAAATTGTTGGCCTTCAGCAAAATGAACAGCTGAAATGCACACAGTACCTGACCATGCTTGTTAGGCTATTTGCTCCTTTAATCACCCCCTGCACTCCTGAATGCCTGCCATTCAATTATCTTCAAAACCTTCATCACGTCGCTAGACAATAAAACGTGACAAGACAGGTATTACTGTGTTATGGTCATCCGATAGCTAGAAGTGCCTCATTATTCCCTTCCGTGATTAGCTACAATTACTGCTTTAACCCAAGTATTTAAGGCCATAACTAAGTGTTTCAAATATTCGTCATAGGATACCTTATGAGCTCAAGAAGTGTTTGTGGAGGAAGGACCAGCAGTTCCCAGCTGACTGTCCCCAGAGCAGCAGCAACCCCAGACAGGGTGCTCCCAAAAATGCTTTGACCCTACGACACAGCACTCACTAGCCTGAGGGTGGGCAGCCTATGTCTTGCCTGGGCTTATTGCAAGCCATATCAGACCTCTTAAGAAGGATCCATGTGCAAGACCAAGCTTGAGTCATCTTTCTTGCCCTAAATCATCCCAGACAGAGCTGATGGGACAGTTGGAGGCTGGAGATTCATCTGAAGCACCCAAAACATCTCCCGCAGGAGGTCCCATGAAGACACCAGAAGACTGCACCTGTGTATGCAGGCTATGTTGGCCCCAAGGAAGTAATGTTACCCCTATCTGTTAACGCAGGTATGCCTGGCCCCAAAGTTACTACAGTTTCTGTATTCCAGTTGAGAATTTGTAATTAGGTTTAAAATTAAGCCATATTGTTTGTTAGGCTGATGCAGTCCTATCCTAACAAAGCCCCTTTGACCAATTTAGGACCAGGAGGGATTTTTGTTTCTGACATTTGAAAACAGCAAGTTGCAAGAGTTAGAGCAAATAAAAGCTTACACATTCCCACGTTTCTCAAGTTTGAGTTAATTAGGTAACTCCTTGAATTCAAACTCTTCACTCAGGCCACACCATTTGTGGTGAGCAACGGGCCATGGAGAGTTCCCTCCAAGAAGGGAAAGTCCTACAGGCAAGCAGAAGTGGAGGAGGCAATGCCGGTGTTTGCGCAGTAGGAATGCTGACTGTAAAAGAGAAGGCAGGACAGACCCAAGGTTTAACGTTTCTCAGTAAATTTAAATTACTTCCAGGATCAAACCAAGGCTGCCGCTCTCCATTTCACCCTGCTCAACCTAAGTTAAATGCTGGTGAAGGGGAGAATTTATCCTCATCTTTGAGTTCAAAGGCAAGACACACATTTCACAGCAGTGCTGTGGGAAGTGGAAATAATACCTGCATAAAGCAGTAAACAAGAACAGTCAGCCTTTCACTGGGGGGAAGGCAGTTTTGCAGGCACATTGCCAATAGAAACCTCTCTCCCACTGCAGCTCAGAGTGGCCCCAGTATTCACTCTGCCTTCCACATTGCATTCAATGTGACAAACAAATAACCACAGCTGGCACTGCTGCTGGCGAGGTCAGCAGTTACCTCAAGCAGATGACTGGTAGGAACAGCAAAACAGCTTTTGCATTACCTACCAGCAGAGCCCTGGAAAATCAAGTAAGGGTATGTGGCAGATGTCCCACCCCAGTGGCACAGGAGTAGCAAGCCTGGCTCTCCAGGACTCACCTCCATTCCAGCCCTTCCTTTGTCCTTCCCCATTCAGCAGCAGTACAAGTCCAGACCTCCAACCTTGGGGCTCCAAAATTCAATCTTGCCAAGACTGCTGAGAAGCTTTGAGCTGGCCCTGCAGACAACGCGGCTCATTGCAAGAGAATGAGTTGCCAATTTTTTTTCTTGTGGTACAATGAAACTTATTTAAATAAAATCCTGATTAAGACAGGAAGCCATGGACTCGATTCACAGCAGGGAAAGCTGAAAACTGCTTGCTACATGCCGTTAAATTGCCAATTTCTACCATTTTATTTTTAAAACAGAGTGCTGTTTCTTTGAACTGGGAAAAACACGGCATGCACATCATTTCAGATAATGTGTATGCAAGGTCACTTTGTTTATTTGATGTTATCAAGCCCAAAGTTAGAAACACGGGGGATTTTTTCCTCTCTGGTTGAGGAGTGTTTTTTGATATGTGGAACTCAACGACCCTCTGGCAGCAAAAGATCTGTCCCAATGTGCAAATGGTAAAGCCATGGGACCCACCCCACCATAAGGATCAGTGGGAATCATACAACTTTCACCAGTCATTTTCCTGTGCCAGGGATGCATCAATGAGGTACAACAAACTTCGTAGCTCTCCCCTCTGTTCCTCGCATTTAAGTCGTAACTGCTACAGGACACAGTTAGTATTTGCAGATCATTGCTTTCTGTTTCAGTTTCAGAGGACCTGTTACACATACCAAGCACAGCTGGCAGAAGTTCAATTAGACACACATTAAGATAGCCTATAACGATATGCCAAAAATTTAATGTGATGATAACTGTGAATAATTTTACTTATTTTGGCCATATTTCCTTGTAGAATCTTATTCAGCTAATCACTTATCAACTTTTCCATTTTCTGGCTATGACTATTCTCATGTTAGTCCATGCAGCTTTGTTGTAGCTGATCAGTTCAGATCATTTCCACTTCCTATTTGGATAAGCATGTGAGCAACCCTGAAGCAAATACTTAAGTCTGCTTCATACAGATAGTTGTATCTAGGGACAAGAATGCAAGAACTTCATGGAAAATGGCTATAAAGAGAGCTTGATCATGATAAAGAAAATGCAGTTGTTCAAATTCATGTTTGTTAGTGCTCTTTTCCTAGATATTCTTGAAAAAGAGAATCATACCTGAGAATCTGGTTCTTTTTGTGCTGTCTGTATTCACCTATGGCAGAAAGTCACACAAGATATGTCCAATGCTTAAATGCTTTGTGTTCGCCTGCGGATCGGAGGAATGTGTCATATATATTAACTGCTATAACTGTTGTGTTTGTTTTGAGTACCCAGACAGAGAATTAATGGCACTGATTTTTAGGTATCTACGTTTTAGATGAGGGTGCACTGCACGACATAAATGAGTTCGCTTCATTGTTAGGATGAGCACTCAGCCATTATAGAGCATATCCCTTTGAAACTCATCCCTGGCTTTCTATAATGACAAAAGCTTGTATATGTAGCTATATCCTATGATAATAATTTTCAGTGAAACCAACTTTTTGTTGGCAATGCTCTGTTTTAAGGGATCCAGCTATGTTAGTGACATTTGTTTCCCCTGCAGAGTTACGAGGGGGCAGTGATAGCCCATCGACACTACTCTGTTGTAATCCTACTTCAGGCTGTGACAGAGAACAATCAGCTCTGGCAGCTGCCGCCAGGATAAGCTTTTATGTTTTGGTGTTAGATCTTTCAGCAGTTTTCTACCCGGGGTCACTGGTAACATGCTGGAGAAATCTAAGGCAGTAAATGAAGAAGGACTGTGCTGAAAGTGTTTGTTCACTCTTACCAGTCTGGGGGGGTTTTACTGGGCTGTGGCTACCTCTCTTCACCATAAGCATCAGTATAGTAGCAGCAGAGGGTACGAGGAGATTATTTCAACTTCAGTTTTTTAGTTTCTGTGGTCAGGTGTTTGGCCATGATGAAGCTTATTCTTGCTGCACCTGGACTTTCTATATGGTCATCTGTGTCTCCTGGACAGCCCTTTAGGTCCCAAAGCAGGCTAGAAGCAAATTCATTGAACTCAATATGGGCAAGGTTTACTGATTTTTTTTATTATAGCAGTCCTTCAGTGGGACCCTGAAGCTCTGTGACTTCCAGTTATGGACTCTGCTTATATGATGCTACTGAGACTTGTATTACAATAATAAGCCATTGGAGAGATTATTCATTATACGTAATTAAGATGTTGGTTAACCATGACACCCAGAATGAGCATTAGAGCAAAGACACTTTGCTAAGTCTGTAACAGTATGCCAAGCCATCAAGATATCAGTTTGATTGACAGATCAGATAATCTCTTTAGTAATCCTCTGAATCCTAAACACAGAAACCCATAACTCATCATCAGATAAGAATATGCTGTGGTTATACTCTACAGTAATGAAGAGCAGAGTCTCAGTTGGCTGGGTTTATCTACTCACTGTTTGCATAAGGTTCTTAGAGCATCTCTGCTTCAAAATAAAGTTTAGCTTTAACTTTACTAACATCAGGCATAGTCATTAATATCTATGACACATTCTTACAGAGGTTCTGAGTTTTTTACAAGGCACTAATGATGTAATAAAGATTAATTAGTGTAAGTTGTAGTGTCTGAAGTGTATACCTTCAAGCTGTTAAATGTGTCAGTGGAGATCCATTACGACAACAACAGGCATATTATTCTCAATAGGGATTGCTCTATTTGCCAGTATGAGTTTTGTGCTTGTTATTAAGACAAAACCAGTGAGAAGAGCCCTGATTTTAATGCAGCTGAAATAAGACCCTTGCTTTACACAGCATGACAAGCCTTGATTTTGTAAACACTATTATTTTGCTTTCACTGCATACTATTTAATGTCATCATGTAATAATATCATCAAATAATACCATGGCTGGTATTATTTCATGGCATCAGCTATTTTACAGGCTTTTTTTTGTCATCGTACAAAATCAGACCAATGGAACATGCTTAACACTACACAGCTTAAAAAAACAAAATCAACTTGGTGATTTATGAAGGATAAGTAGTTGAATTTCAAATAGAATCTGTGTGTCTATATCAATATCTGCCCAGGTCTAGAAGGCCCATCAGATGAAAAAGGTTAAAGCTCACTGAATTTCTATAGCAAAGAGCACACAAGGGAGTCTTGTGGCTAACAGCACATCTATATGCTTGGACATCCCATAGTCCAGTTAAGCAGGCATCCACTCACCACTGGATCAGAGAGGGGTGATTTTGCCATTTGTAAAGCCCAAATCCACCTGCTTCTATGGATCAACATCATTGACAATTGAGATATACTCCCACCATCTCTTCATTCAACTATCTCTTTAACTTGCTAGAAGATTTAAACTGATTTTAAGGTCACTATCAACATATTTTAAAAAAAATCTGAAATGCAACAGTAGGATATTTGCTGCAAACTTTCTGTGTAAATACTACAAACACCAGTAGCAAATGCATTGCTTGGAACATATTGAGTGCATAAGCCAGTTATTAAAATTCAGTGCTTGAACCAGTTTTCGAAAATGCTGGTATTTACTTGGGATGGGCCAGTCCTCACTACCCTGAGATATGTATATCTGCAGGCATTTCAAAATCCCCCACAGCAGCCTGGCCCCGGTGTGGTATTACAGCCAAATAGAAGAGACAGCTCTCATCCACTCCCCAGGCTGTCATGCTGGAGGGTTTTCCTTTGTTTGTATTTCTCAAAGGAATATTTCTCCCATGCACACTTAGGAATTATTGGTCAACACCCTATGTTCCAAACTTGAGATTTTATTGAGTTTTCCTTGAATTCTGTGGGACTACGGCTGGACTAGGACATCGGCCTTTACAGAAGAACATGCAGACATCAAAATTAGGTATTTTCTCTGGGGTACTTTTGTTTGCTTGCTTGCTTGTTTTTAAGTTGTAGCCTGTAAGAAGGTTCATTTTCTCACTCTTCTGTGACTTAATGTTGGATCAAGATTTTTCCTCAAAATTCAGCCAAAGAAAAAAGGTCTTTTATGAGCTGAGATCAAACATCAAAGGTTTCAGACCTAGAGAAGCTTGGGAGGAATTTACAAGTATTTGAAATTGAGGAATAAAAACAAATATGCCAAGAGTGACTTGCCTGACACACAAGGAAATGGAGTTCCTGCCTCTGTTCTTCCCATGGCCTTTGGTTAAATCAAACTTCAACTTTTCCACAGCAACATGAGTAGGACTCAAGGCAGGATCATCCACTCACTTTTTGCTGGCTTTCTGCTAGCTGTCTCATTCATGTCCACCTTAATACAAGAGAAGGAAAGCAAGGAGGGAGACATGGGAAAAGGAAAGATCTCTCCTTCCTCTCCTAAATGTAAGTGAATGATCATGATGAACCTCCAACCCAGAAATGCTCAGCTCATCCACTCTGATGAACAACTCATAGTCCAAGGGCACTTTCTAAGAAACTTGAGGGGTTGACAACACCCCATGCACACGGTCTCTGTCTGAAGCCCTTTTCTCTTGTAGTCATGCTGGCCCAGACCTGGACTCAGCTGGCACTCAGCAGGATGACCCTTCATAGCTTTTCTCTGATCCTAAGAATCCAGAGTAATGCCTATGCTTAGCTTTATATATCTGGGACAGAATCACAAGCGCATGCAATGTCAGACCCTAAGCAAGTCAGTAATATCAGGTAGCACACAAAAAATTGTTTCCCAGTGCTATTAGGGATTGAAGTATGAGCGGACTATGCCTCAAGAGAGCCATGAAAACCCCAAACATTGTCCATATGTCACTGACTGTGATCTGCTTGTTTGACTAAGATCTCAAGATTAAAGCTGGATACAGGAGAAAGCCCTTTCCAAAAAACCTTCACTTTCTCAGAAACAAAGAAATTATTCTGCCCAGTATGTAATGAAACCACAGCTTCCTGAAATAACATAAAGTGCCAGGGCCACCCATCCTGCAGGGGCACAGAGAGCTACACTGAGGGAGTGGGCAGCTTTTGTAGACGAGGTAAGGAATTGCCTGAATCTGGCCAGTTCCGGGCCTTCAGTCACAGCCCCTGCTGATGACCCCTGTACCACAAATCAGGAACACTACGGAAGTGCCAGTGTCTGGTTTTGCTTTCTGTAAATGAAAAACAATAGCAATTACTACTGTGGTGTTGATCAGCAACCCATTTGTGGAAGGTGTTGAAAAAAGAACTAGAGCGCCTTTGCTTTATAGGTTTGAATTCAGAATTAAGACTAAGCTATCGTAAGGTAGGAAACCTTGCAATCCAAAGTGTAGAACTTATATCTAAACTACAGCTCATGTTACTTCCCATACATTAATCATCCCTAGAGTTCAAAATATGTTCATTTGTTTAATATTAATCCATTAATGTGTTGCATGAACATGTATTTACTGAAGATCACATCTGTGCTTTGGTATATTTATAATTAGATGCACAGTTTATCAGGCAGTTACGGAAGATACGTATCTGGCTGTGACCCACTTAAGGATTCCAGCCATGTAATTTCCTTCTTTTTTTTTTTTGGTAAACTAATCACTGATACTATTTGGAACTATATATTAAAAAATGCCTCAATTATGTGTATTTAACTATGAATGAACCTTTTTCTAATAACAGCATTGCACCTGAAGTAATTAAATAGCTGCAGAGCTTATAATCACAACAGAAATTGAATTCTCAGTTAGCATTTTCAACTTCCTATTGATGAAGATTCCTAGTGATTACAATTCCTATTGATTGAAAGTGATTTTAATCAGTTCAGTTGGGTTTTTTTAGAAGATTGACCACAAAATAAATACTCTTTTCCCATATGAGAATATTTACGTTAGTAGGACCTATACAGGGATGAAGCTTAAAATTCCGTGTTGGTTTACTTTACCTAGCTGTCTCCCCCAAAGAGAGAAAAACAACACTTATTTGAAGACACTCAGCACCATAATTTTAAATGCGTGGGCGTATCCATCTCCTACGGATGCGACATCAGAAAACTTCAAAATTCCATTTCTGAAACTTCAATACAGCTCAGCCAGTTAAAACATCTACATGTTTGAGCTCTTAAGCACTGAGCAAGCATGGAAATGAACTATAAAAATAAAAGCTAATGGTTTGTCATGTGTGAAACCTAAATGCTTAATTTCACTACATAACAAGTTAGCTTTCTAAAAGACTATTAATTTGTGAGAAAACCCAGTGACTGGCTCCATTTCAGAGACATAAATTTCACCCCAGGAGTTGAAGTCCTGCCACCATCCTGCCTGTTCAGGAATACATGGAGGTGAGATTCCTTGAAGTCATTAAAGACCCAGCACTGATGTCTCCATCCAAACAAAAATTCAGTTGCAAGTCTGTCAGATCTAGCCTGTAGAGTATAAGACCATAATATGTGATAACATATCTAAGTCAATATTGTCATAAACCATAACACTTTCCTGTTTTTTTACATGATCCATAAGAGTATTGTCAACTCAAAAATTCCATCGCAGCAGGGAGTATTCACTTTCTCTCACTTTCATGCATAGTATGGACAGGCTTGCAAAAAATGGCTGTAACTGGAGCCCTGACACCTGAACTTCAGTAAAGGGCAATTGTCAAAATACTCTAAGTTCATCTTTAGATCTAATATCCTAAATGCTTCCTTTGCCCAGTAAAATATCTTTGTTCGGGCACTATACTGTACAAGTCTTCCTAGAAGGATCTTGGTCTTTTAAGAAGGATCTTCTGTCTTTTAATCTTTTTAGAGCCTTTTAGTATCTTTTTAGCAGAGTTAACTCTGTGTGTTGCTATTTACTGTCAGCTCCAGAATCCTGCAGTATTGTGAATCCTTATTAGTGTCTAGCACCAGGTGAGGGATGCACTTTGCTTCCCTGGCATTGTAATGCTATAGCTGAGGACAAAAGGTATAACATCTGCAAGTGTTTTGATAAATCAGATAACCTAAACATTTTTTTAAATCAAATTAATTAAAACCATTTGGGTAGTGTGATAGATAAATTATCAGAGTAACTGCAACATACAGAAAAGATTCAGGACCCAGAGTCTAGTGGTTTCTTTAAAATTTCACACAAGTCAAGATGACAAACAGATGGCACAGTTAGGAAAATCTAGAAGGCAAAATATAGCCCCCATGTCACTTTAATGATGCCTCTGCTTATCACAGCCTATATTTTAGATCAACTTATAAAGTATTTTTCTAAATCATAAAACTCTCTTGAGCTCTATTTTCTAAAGACAAACTGGTCTGTAAAGATGCATCAGTCAAGCAGAAGATTAATTCCTGTTGTACCAAGTTGTTGTTTTTGGCACAGAAGTCAATATTTATAAGACAGAAAGCAGCTGTAGTACGCAAGTTAGCATAGTGCATAAATCTTTGCAGCAGGTTATAGCAAGATGATGATACTATCCGCAGGTAACACGATGCAAGCACTGCCACAACAGAGCCTTCCTAATGGTGGTCATCCATTTACCAGTGTGAGCCACGCTAATGAGGTCACACTGATTCACTTGGTGGCATTTTCCCGTTGGAAGCAATCAGCCCAAATATAAACCAGTAATACATTAGAAGAGGTCACCCGGCGCAGCAGCTCTGTAAAGAGTGAGCTGTTTGTACAGGACTCTGAGCCAAGCTTGCCCGAAGCAATAGGACATGCGGCTACTGACAACAGGACCTGGGAAGCAGATTAAGCCCCCCCGTCCCCTCGAAAGATGGCTGAGGTAAAGCACTGCTTTTGGCTTTGCCTTCATCCTGCCTCTCTCATCACCCCCCCACATCAACCATGGGGACAGCAGGGAAGGCAGGGGGTTAATTCTTAATTTTCCTACTGCTGATTGAAACTTTTGGCTCCTGCCTGGTGATGCCTGGACCCCATGGCAGCTTTGGGGCAGCAGAGGGTTTGGGGTACGGCACTGCTAGGAGCTGTGGCAGATGCGGTCTTGCCTCCCTCAGAGGTGGACAAAAGACTTGTTCTCTGATGGACATGCTACCCCCCTTCCCCATCTCTCCACCTCTTTTGCCCACCACACCAGCAGCTGGGGGGGTGTTACCAACTTCTCTGTTGTAAGGTTTGGTTTTTTTTCAGGAAAGGAGCCATGATGTGAAGCCCATTGAGGCCAACAGGACCATTCCCTTGCTTGCAAAGGGTTTCTCTCTGGTGCCAGATCTCCTGTGTCCAACCGAGGGGCTTGGCAGGGACCGTGCAGCACTGCATTCCCCCTCAGTGCTCAGTGCTGCCTCAAGGGGCAATGAGACACCCATCCTCCCTCTCGTCCATGTTGGAGACCTGGTGTGATCGGTGACTGGGTGAGGGCACGGAGGCTGGTGACTGACCAGCCAAGTGGCTCAGGCAAGCCCCTTCCCTCCCCGGGCTCAGCTCCCACATCTTCATCCTGGCAATCATTCCCTTCCATGACACATAATGAGCTCTGCAGAGGAGAGGCTAGAGTTGATTTGATTTGTGATGCACAAGGTTATACAAATTATTCACATCTCCATCAGCCTTTTTCCCTGTGCTGAAATTGAAGATGTCAGATCCCTTACCACAGTTTTATCCCTAAGACTAAATGTGAAGGAAGTTCAGCCTGGAAAGGCACTCAGGTATTTGTCTCCCTTCCTGAGAACCCTGTCACACCATATTTTGGTCTCCTGGTGCTACTTACATGAGTGCAGATACTCACATACAAGACCATATGCAGTTTCAACCCCATGGCTTTCTCTCTAGTCACTGCTGCACTCGTCCTGACATTTCCAGGCTCACTTGACCAAATTATATGTGGTTTTAGGCAAAGATGCTAGAAATGTAATGTTGAATAGATGCAGATTGAGCCCACATGGGAAGCAGGAAATACAATAGAAATGTGCAACTCCATTATATGAATTTATCAGTGTACATTCTGCATGCTTTATAAATTTCACTAGCATGATCATCTGTTTCGCTGCTAGAAGAGAAAAAGCTACCAAATATGAATTTCTTGAACTAGGCAGCAGAAAGAGATTGACTTGAAATAAACAAAATAGTTGAAATTAAATTTTCTTGGCAAGATTTGCTTGTGTTGTTCATCAAATAAATGTACATTATGTCTTGCACTGTTACTCAGCTGTGATCCTATAATGTGTTCTCTGCATCCTGTCAGACATATGATCCTTTGTCCCATAATAGACCCAACTATCTCACAACCAGCTGAGCTCAGGGTCATCCCAGGGTCAGGCTGGTTAAAGATGGCTGTCAGTTCACTGCCTGACTCACAGACGCACTTTAAATCACCTTTATCTTACTTGTGCTGATGCTTTCCAGCCATCGCTGTAGCAGGAGCTGTAGTGTCTATGTACAATTTAGGGAAATGTCTTGTAACATCCCTGAAAATTTCCCTGTGGATATGCAATGTGCAATGCACCCAATATAAAGAAAGCTTGATGTATAATGTGAAATCAGAACTATTTCAAATACCTTTATGCGAGGTACATAAACAGTATGGCTCTCATCCATCTTGCAAATGAAAACAAGGATTCAGAGGGTGAAATATCATCTTTCAGATCAGAAATACAATTATTACTTAGCCTGAAATTCCCAGCAAAAAGGGCATTTGCATAAGAAGGACAGATAATCTGGGAAATGCATCACCTGATGTTTTTATTGTGATAAATACCTCCCTTCAGCTCCTGATGCTATACAACTTCTTAATGTTTGTCACTAGTCTCCAAGGTATAGAAGAAAGACAGGCCTTAATTGTGAATTTACACATGCTTTATTGCCGGTGCAATGGCATGAACACATTTAACAGGATTGTCATTCCAGTTAATTGTGCTGATTCTGACATGTACCTATCACGTCTAAAATTGATAGTGCCTTTCGACCAGTTAGTAGCATCACAATACGTTGCGTCTTTCTCTCTAAGGTTAAGCATGTTAGGGGCCAGAGAATGGCAGGAGAAAAGAGTCCCTGCATACTAAGTAAGCGCCCGCCAGCTCAGCGGTGAAACCTCCTTTTAAGAGAACTGTAGATAGCTCAAACCCAGCACATGTTCTGCATTTCTATGTGTGCTCCAGCCCCAACCCACCTGCCCCAGGCAAAGACAACAATCTTCATTATGCCTAATAGTAAACAACACAGTCACAGCCCCTCGGAAACTCTTGGTCTTGTTCACAATGTGTAATACCAGGCACCCAAGCAGATGGTAACACTTATTAAAGATATTAAAGCAGAAGAAAAGACGGCAGAAAAGGAGGCAACTATTAGAAAACACCTTGTGGCAAGGGAAAAAACAATTTCCATGTTTTCCCTCCAGCAGGAGTTTGAGTCTGTGAATTTCCAGACTGAAGAAAATAGGGGAAGACTTGAAAACAACAGCAAATGACAAACTAATATCAAATGAGAATAATACACCATTCTTACCCTCAGCAGAGTTATCACTGATCAGATCAAAGCCTCACTCTAAAATCTATCACTGAAAAAGCAGATAGAAATCTGGGGAAACCATACATCCTCCACTCCTTCCCACACACCACAGTATGAATATTGTGGGGCGTGCCAGAGGGAAATGGAGGCACAGTTATGTTACAGTCACACCTGACTGACAGGAATTGTATTTCAAAAGGAAGGAAGGAACGAACGAAAAAACGAATGAACGAACGAACAAAAAAACATGTTTGTTTTATAAAAAATTGATTAAAAAATCTTCAATTCATTCATTTTCTATCAGATGACCCACGTACCTTTAAAAGACAAGCAAGCTTTTATGTCACACCTAAAAGCACAAAACCAGGGTGATGGGATCCAAGCTAAACAGTGCAGAAATCTGTCAGAAAGAACCTAAAAGGATCATAAAACACATTAAGGAATAGCAACCCTGTTGGACGGTCCCATGAAATGCACTTGGAATACGTCTCCATGCATAATAGCAGTGTCACATTGTGCCTGGGAAAGGAGGAGATACCACCACCAAAGTCACAGTAAAACAGGTTGACACCTGGGTTTCTCTATTCTGTCCCCGTGCCCCTGCCCAGCCTGGGCAGTAGCATCTCCTTCCAGCTGCCCCACTGCCCTGTGGCAAATATCCTTGGGGACAGTAGCAGCAAAGGCCAGCAGAGCCCCTACATGGTTGTGCCCCTTCTTTCCTCACATCAACCTTGCCCTTTTGTCCACTCTCATCCTAGCCAGGATTAAAAGCAACAAAAGGGCTGCATGAAGGGGTGGAGAATGTAAGCTCCTGAGGTCTTGAAAACTGGAAAGGCTTGGAGCACCAGTGAACAGGTCCTGAAAAGCTTGTCTCATAGATGTGGATAAGCATCTGGGAAACATCTAGATAAAGCTTTATTTTTTTAATTCTTTAAAATAACAGAATAAGCTGTATGCAAGGAGGAATTCCTTCCCCCCTGTTCTCCTAATAAGAACTTTTGCAGCTCTTCATCTTTTGAGTGTGTCCAGAATTCATTTTGCTGGTCAAGAAAAAGCAGTATTTTCCATAGTGGCATTCTGGCTAAGCACACATACTCCAACTTGCAATTTAAGGGATGTTTACTGGTGGCAGCACAAGGAATGTCCTTCAGATCTAGCTGACAGGATCTCTGGAGCAGATTGTGGTGTCTGCCTTCAGACAAACTCACATCAAGTGAGTATGTCTCAAGACAGGGCTGCTGACAGACTTCATTCCTTTCTCCCACTTTGAGCTAAGATAGTGTTTACCCCACAGCTAGTGACTTTTGAGGCTACTTCCACAGTCCTTTTTCTGTGAAACTCCCCACTGAAACTGCTAGGACATTTTATAAAATACAAATGTAGCAGGAGTTAACCTTTTGTGATGAAAGGGAATTTTTTATTTGATGCCTGCTGGCATTTTTTTACTTTAAATGTTTTGCTACAATATAAAGTCCTATACTCTGAGACATGAATGATAAATCTTAGATTATTTAATCTTCACTTAAATGCAGATTGCTTTTTTTCCAATGGCACATATATATCCCTTGCCCTGGAGAATATTTTGAGACAAACAAACCTGATTTTAAGGTTCGGACTAGACTCCATCGCCTTTAGTGCTGCTGCTTCAAACTGATAGGGAATTGCACTATCAAAAGACCTGATTTAATGATTAAATACATTAAAAACATTCCTTATTATCATGAGTCCTAAAGGACACACCCATGCACCCGTAAATCACTTCAATATGGACATTTCAGACCCAAGGCAGCTGTCAAAGGTGCCTCACCAAGGAGAAGGTCTATTTGAATTTCCTATATGAAGTAACAGCATCCTTCTCCCTCTGAGTGCAGTCACGGGGGGTACAGGGACCCTGTACAGCTGCACAGCATTGGCGATCCCACATGGCTGAACCCGCACGCTGCCCTCGAGGAAGGGGCCGGGTTCCTTTCGTCTCCTCAGCCAACACACACCTGAATGCAGTTAATATTGCTCAGCTCCTCCATTCATCTCCTGGCCATTTTTTTTTTTTTGGTCTCTAAGAGGAAAGGAATTTTATGAAATAAAGATCTAAGGGCTGAAAATGTGCGTGGAAAGGAGGGGCGAGTGTGACAAACCTCACAGCCCATGTGAAAGGTTGTTTTGCTTCTAGACCAAGGGGGAGGAGGCCTGATCCTGCTCCCGTGCTAGATAAGCAGATATCCTGCAGGCAAGCAAAGCTGGCAACAGGCTGAAATCGTGGTGAGAGTTGAAAAGCTTGTTTTTCTATATGCACAACAAACCAGAGATGTTGACAGAAAAGCAAAAGAACATCTGCTCGTGCTGATCTATGAACGCTTTCCCTGGCTCCATTAACCTCCCTTCTTTCTCTGTCTCTCCTTTTTTTTTCCTGAACTGAAAATGATCATTTAAAATGTTTGGGGCTTTCGTTTCTCTATTAATCAAATTAAATCTCCTTAGCCACAGTTAAAATACCCCGTGAGGTGCTGCAACCAAAGATCATTTGCCTTGCAATTAGAACTCATTTTTAATACAACAGGGGTGAATTAGAGAACCACAGCTTTAAAATCAATATAAATATAAATTACATGGAAAAGGAAATGGTAGCATCCTAGCTTGAAACAACAGATTTATTATCAAAGTGGGTAGTATTGTATCGACAGAGTACATAAGTTTTATAAAGAAGGAGAGGAGACACGCAGAGAGAAATCAGTGCTAGCACGGGTTCACAGTTGCTTTAAATGTTACATTTGGGGTAACTAATTTTCTCTTATTATTTTAAATTGTGAAATGTCACATTGAAAAACTGTTAGTGGCTCAAAAAGTCCCATCTGCAGTATTTTCTAAGGCAAAACTCCACTGATTTTAATGAAAAAGATCTGCAGAAGAATGTCCCATTATGTGTTCTGTATTTAATCCTGGTTAAGACGGTTATTAAGGGCCTCCTCTGTTCCTGTATTTTGAACAGGATCATAGGTTGCAGCTAAGATTAGTACTTAAACCTCAGTGGTTTGTATTTATTTTGATTCACACCTATCAGAGAGGGTGAGCAAATTGTTTTTTCTGATAGCAGCAAATATTTTAAATGCATCAGTTTCTCCTGCCACAAGCAGGATTCCCCCATGGTTGCTCACATATATGATACAAAAAAAACCCTTGAATGTCTGACCAGAAGATTTCTTGTTAGGTTTCTGCTGTTTTCAGTGCACAGTCTGCCCTTCTGTCTTCTCAGTGAAATGCAGAGGGGAAATTTTTGCCGATTGTTGAATGCGGAGTTTGCAGTTAGAGCCTGATCCAGAGCCCAGGGTAATGGGTGTGTCATCTGTTTCAGCTCCAGCGAAAGTGGGAGTCAACCTGTATGGTTGACTGGTCTTGAAACACAGCACCATGTTCAAAAAGGGGATTACATGGAGATTATCTGGATTTCCAGATTCTCTCGTCTGATTTGCAATCAAACCGTTTTGTTAGAGGAGCCTCAGCAGATCTTCCGGTGGTTTCTCTCTATGTTCTCTATGCTTTACCATGCTATTCAAACCCTCGGGTGAGAAAGGTGTGTTCTGAAGACAGAAAAATTATCTTTATTGGTGGATTACCAGGTTCAATGAGCCTAATCTTTTGATTTGCAGGCCTGTGGGTCTCAGGTGCGCTGAATCTCCCCGGGCAACAGTAGGTCCCACTCGAAGCCAATGTAAGTGTGGGGTCAGGTACAAGTTTCTGATGACATTCAAATCTTCCCGTTTGTGAGCTGAATTGAAAGAAGTTTGGGTAATACCTCTTTAGGGGAATATACATGTTCCTATCAATAAAGACACGGCATGTTTTCCGTGCAGTGTGAGCTGAGGTGTGTCGCTGAGGATAGATCTTCTCAGACCCTTTTTGCCTCACCCTCTATTTTCATGATCATTACCTTGCCTTCTAGAACTGTCAGAAATACAAAAAAATAAAACTGGGGGGTGGGGTGTAATAAAGTGTAAAGCCCCACAGGGTCCTGCCTGTCTGCAATACCTACTTCCATTTCTAAACATATTGTTCATGCTAATGCTGTTTGCTGGAAGGAGTGTTCCTCCCGGATAACATTTTTGCACAGTGAAATATGCGTGGCTCTTCCAAGGCTCAGCTTGGATGGGATCACCTTTCAGTTTCTACACACTGCTGGTGGTATTTTTACTTTTTTTTTTTTGCCCAACACAGCATGAGGAACACAACACTACCCCAGCCAATGCATTTTCTTCTATGATCTGTCTGTCCTCAGAACGATGCATGGATTTTGATTCCACTGACATTACAGAGCCGTGCTGCAAGGATTTTATTTCTTGCAAAACAGACTAGTTTGTTTTAAATCTCCACCTTTGCTGCCTGCTAGCAAGAATATTTCACAACTATGCTAAGAATATAAACTGAGACTTGGATGGCATTTCCACTGCAATTGATGGTTTACACAGGAGTTAGTTGAGGTAGTAGACCTGTTGCAAAAGTAAAAGCTTTGGTTTTGGGGGGACAGAAGAGGTTCGATTAAAACTGTGCACAGATCCTCATCCCTGTGACTTAGCCCCTTCCATAACCTTCACCTTTATGAAGGCAGAGGGAAGTCTGGACAAGCGGTTATTCTCCAGGACTCCTCCAATGTGCTCCTCCTGATTTGTCTCCTGACAGTCTGTGATTTACACAGATGTGCTTTGCACCTGAAGGCTGCCTGGTGCACAGCGGAGAAGAGATTCCCAATCCCCCTAGACCCCATTTCCACCAGCAGCCTCATCCTCACCCCCGTCTCTTTTCATTAGTTAACGAAGCCGGTCTCCTGTGCTTTCTCTGCTCTTCGTTCCATGTCACCGGGGCTGAGTGACTGCTGAAGATGAGAGGGGATGAGGAGTGTGAAGAGGGAAGCTTCTGCCTTTGGTCTGAGCCTGACGGGGAATGATGAAAACCACATGGGCTATGAAAAAGTCCAGTCCAACTTTCTGTTTACCAAGCTCCCTAGAAATGTCAGCGTCTGTCACCAAGTTACCCCTAAAAGGGGCACCCCCTTGCTACAGGACCCCGATGGCAGGTCCCATCCCTCTTCCCCCAGCACGGGCTGGAGCGGAGGGGTGTTGACAGAGGGAAAGGGAGGTTATCCGGGATTTGGT